>NC_140216.1:3625380-3865380 GCF_951802725.1 Rutilus rutilus | reverse complement strand
CTATCTATCTATCTATCTATCTATCTATCTATCTATCTATCTATCTATCTATCTATCTATCCTTCTGTCATTTTATCTATCTATCTATCTATCTATCTAAATCTATCTATTGTTTATCTATCTATCTATCTATCCTTCTGTCATTCTATCTATCTATATTCATCCATTATCTATCTATCTATCTATCTATATTCATCCTTCTGTCATTCTATCTATCTATCTATCACTCTATCTATCGTTCGTTTATCTATCAGTCTGTCTGTCTATTTTTTTTTATTTAGATTGCTTTACATATTTGACCTATTGTACATACTGCCAAAGCATTACAGGAAGAGGCTAGAGAGAGAAAAGACATTAATGAACAAGTAATCAAAAATCTCTTTTTACTTCAGGATTTTCTCCTACCTGGATGTAGTTACATTGTGCAGGTGTGCTCAAGTATCCAAGGTATGTTTAACTGTTTGTTTAGTTCAAATGAAACAAAACTGTGTAGAATTAAGGTATTTTGCTGACAATGCTTCCTCCTCTTCTCTGCGGATGAACAGGCTTGGAATGTTCTCGCTTTAGATGGAAGCAACTGGCAGAAGATTGATCTCTTCAACTTTCAGACGGATATTGAGGTAATAAAGCATGTGTAAAGTAAATGTTGTGGTTTGTGTTTGCAGATACAGTCTTGTGTGTGTTATTGGTTTTTGCTTTGTATGTACCAGAATTTCATCTGTAATATGTTTCTATATGCTGGAAATTGTCCGTCTGTGGGCGTTATATGTGTGTGTGTGTGTGTGTGGGATTAACACTGGGTCAGTAGGCTTTTCTACTGAATCCATAGACTGTAACGTCATCCCTGATCCTCTGTGCCTGAGCTCTCTCTCTCTCTCTCTCTCTCTCTCTCTCTCTCTCTCAGGGACGTGTGGTGGAGAACATCTCGAAGCGATGTGGAGGTTTTCTGAGACAGCTCAGTCTTCGGGGTTGCCTCAGTGTGGGAGATGCCTCCATGAAGTGAGCCACAGAAGTTTTTGTTAATTAAATGAAGGATTGCACAGTTCATGCAGTTAATGAATCTGTCCAATCACAGTATAAAATAGCACTTGGGTGCATTTCAGCAACTCAAAGTAGCAAGTGATAAAAGTTATTTCGGTAAAACTTTACTCAAAGCCTTTATATGTATGCATTATAAAAGTATTTTTAATGCATTAATTATGCCTTGTAATGCACTTTATAATGCATGTAAGATCTCATGAATAATTGTAACCTCTGTTATTATTATTATTGTTACACTATAATGCATTAAAACACAGGACAAACAACCAATTTCAGAATTAACGAGGAATCTGTAAATATTATAATGCATTTTAACTTTGGGTACATTTATTTATGAACAGATATGCATTATAACATACATTATGAATAATGCGTTATACATAAAGGCTTTAAGTTATCAATCTCAGTACATCAGTGTTTGCGCTCACTGGCTGATTTGTTGAACGCTAGGTTTTGAATGGAATTTTAGCGGTTTCTATTTTACATTGAATAGGGGTCGCCCCGCCCACTATGAAATAAATATTATTTAAATAAATCACAAATTTATTATATAATATATTATTATATTTATTATTTATTATACATTTATTGAATTAAAATCACTATGAAATTATTGGCCCACTGATAAGCCCCGCCCACTATGAAATCTCATTGGTCCTACAAGTAATTTTACATTATATATCAAATATGGATTGGATTGTGCAGCAGTTTAGCATTCGTTATGACACATGACGTGTCGCTGGAAGTCGTATTGCGGGCTGGTTCGGAAATGGTGTAAGGATCACTTGTTGTTTTGCACTGTCCATGGTGATGTTTACCACATTTTTTTTTAGTGTTTAGTTTTTCAGTTTAACATGAGAGGTTTAATTTGATTTGACAGGACTTTTGCTCAGAACTGTCGCAACATTGAACACCTGAACCTCAACGGCTGCACCAAGATCACGGACTCCACCTGCATCAGCCTTAGCAAGTTCTGCTCCAAACTCCGTCACCTTGACCTGACCTCCTGCGTGTCCATCACCAATCATGCACTTAAGGCCTTAAGGTGGGGGGAAGTTAAAAGGACTAGGGGGCCAAAATTTAAGCCGGGTGATTTGTTTTGTTTTTGTTTTGATCATTAAGCCGTAAAAACATAAGTGCAAAATAGGTCATCAGTGTTTTTGATTGCTTTTGGCCGTGAGTGAAAGACATTTTCAAACTCCTGTGTCTGCAAAATGTTTTAGGAATACACTGGCATATAGATGACCTCAAAGCTAACACTTGACATTATGGAGTCTTTAAAACTAAACCAGGAAGTGTTCAATTACAGCTCAGATTGGATTTCATTGTGTCAAGAGGATGACTTTTGTTAATGATTGTAAAGTCCGTCACCTCTGTCACCTTTCTTTTAATGAATCTTTTCCACAGTTGCAGTAGATTAAACTGCATGAGCTGGTGAAACAGGAAATTCAGAGAGTGACTAAGGAACAATTATTAACTCACTGTTAAACATTTCAGAAAATTGCTGTTTATATTCTCACAGCTTTTACAGCACATGGTATGGTTTGAAATACAGAAAACATATTTTGAAAATAAAATAATGCTTCTATTTATTATATTATTTTTTTGATGGTTTATTGATCCTCAACAGGGTTTATTATCACCTATTATCGCCTTTTTTTAATTTATTGTATTTTCTCTTGAATTATTGGTGTTTTTTTGTTCTATTGGTTAGCTGTTCAAAAGTTTATTCATCTTTTTAAATTACTACACTACCGTTCAAAGGTTTTGGGATGGTAAGATTTTTTTAATGTTTTTGAAAGAAGTCACGGTAACACTTTATTTGACAGTGTCCTTGTTACATGTACTTACCATAGTAATAACAGTAAATTATGCATAATTACATGCAACTAACCCTCGACCAAATCCTACCCTAACCCTACAGTAAGTACATGTAGTTGCTTAATTACACTGTAACAATGACACCTTAAAATAAAGTGTAACCGAAGTCTCTTATACTCACCAAGGCTGCATTAATTTGATAAAAATACAGTAAAAACAGTAATATTGTGAAATATTATTACAATTTAAAATAACTCTTATCTATTTCTGTGTATTTTAAAATGTAATTTATTCCTGTGATATTTTCAGCATCACATTTGATCTTTCAGACATCATTCTAATATGCTGATATGCTGCTCAAGAAATGTTTTTTATTATTATTTATCAATATTGAAAACCGTGGTGCTGCTTAATATTTTTGTGGAAACCATGATACATTTCTTTTGAGGACCCTATGATGAATAAAAAGTTAATAATGTTTTGTGTAACATTATAAACGTCTTTACTGTCAGAAAGAATCTTAGCGACCCCGAACTTTTGAACGGTAGTGTTTATTCTGGTTTCTCTGTGTGTTTAGGTTTGGATAGTGCAGTGGTGTTTGAGTTTGGTTGCTTCATACCCTCTTCATTTGCTCTTTCTGTCTTCTAGTGAGGGCTGTCGTATGTTGGAGAATCTGAACCTGTCCTGGTGTGATCAGATCATGAGTGATGGCATCGAGGCTCTCAGCCGTGGCTGCACAGCTCTCAGAGCTCTGTTTCTGAGAGGTTGCACACAGGTACACACATATATACATATCTATATCTATATACAGTACTGTGCAAAAGTCTTAGGCATGTTAATATCCCCCGTCCCCCCCCAAAAAATGGTTTTAAGTCAGTTATTTATATATTTTGCTGTGGTGTGTCAGTAGGAAATATCAGTTTACATTTCCAAACATTCTTTTTGCCATTAATTGTAATAATCCAGTGAGATTTGTGTATGCACAAGGAATCTGACAACAGCCGGTATGATCTGATCTCACCATTATCGAGTCCGTCTGTGATTACATGAAGAAACAGAACAAACTGAGACAGACTAAATCCAGAAGAACTGCGGGAACGTCTCCGAGATGCTTGAAGAAACCTTCCTGCAAAGCTACCTGAAAAACTAAGCGCAAGTGTACCTGGACAAAAGCCGTTTTAAACGCAAAGGGTCGTTACACCATATATTGATTTGAATTAGTTAATAGAAGTTAAATCACAAATAAATTCAATTTATGATTTTATTTTTGAAAGCATTCTCACTTTACAGCATTTTAACACAAGTGCCAGTGCTTTTCACAGTACAGTAGCTTTGCAGGAAGGTTTCTTTAAGCATCTCGGAGATGTTCCCGCAGTTCTTCTGGATTTAGTTTGTTCTGTTTCTTCATGTAATCACAGACGGACTCGATGATGGTGAGATCAGATCATCCCGGCTGTTGTCAGATTCCTTGTGCATACACAAATCTCACTGGATTATTACAATTAATGGCAAAAAGAATGTTTGGAAATGTAAACTGATATTTCCTACTGACACACTACAGCAAAAGATATAAATAACTGACTGTACTGTATATATAAACACAAAACACATGATGATTATTAAAGAAATGGAAATTTCTTCCCAATTGTGTATATCCGAGTGAAACACTTCTCGGACGAAAAAATGTAGGTTGGAACTTGATTTTGTCCATGGGGAATTGATCAGATGGTTGTGGTTTGCTATTGGTCGATCTCATGTGAGTGACAGGTTGCCCCGCCCTCACGCCAGTAAACACATCATCAGAGAAGAGAAGAGATGTCGCTGAAAGAGGGAGGGGAAGTAATTGCGATGAAAGATTATGAGGCACATGAATAATAAAGAAAAAGATGTGCACGGATAAATCATGTATAATAATAAACACTGCAATATTGCATTAAAAAAACAAGAATGTTCAGTTTTGATTTCATGGTGACTTTAAATATGTCATTTCAGCTTGATGATGCTGCACTGAAGCACCTTCAAAAGCACTGTCCTGAGCTCATGACAATCAACATGCAATCATGCACCGTAAGACTTGTTACAATTCTGGAGTAAATTATTGCATCTTAAAAAAAAAGAAAGAAGCACAATACACATTAGAACCCTAACAAGGTTTATCCATCTTGCAGCAAATCACAGATGACGGCTTTGTGAGTTTGTGCCGGGGTTGTCACAAACTGCAGATGGTCTGTGTGTCTGGATGCAGCAACATCACAGACGCTTCTCTGACTGCCCTCGGCCTCAACTGCCAACAGCTCAAGTAAAGCTTTCTTCTTCTGTACGCAGATCAGCGCACTCACACACACAGTCATTCATTCTCATTGCTTGTGTTTTCCTCAGGATCCTGGAGGCTGCTCGCTGCTCACATGTGACTGATGCTGGTTTTACTGTTCTTGCCAGAGTGAGTAATCACACGAACACCCCAAAGCATAAACGCACGGATTCGGAGAGCATGCTTTGAGCTGATGACAGGATTCTTACACAAACTATTCCTTCTGTTTTAGAATTGTCATGAAATGGAGAAGATGGATTTAGAGGAATGTATTTTGGTGAGTTTATATTAAATCCATAATTCAGAAAAGCTGTTGCATTTGGCCTAGCTGTCATGGGCGAGTTTCACTTTTGTGAAACGGTACCATCTTTTTGTTGGTATTATGCTATATAGTTATTGTGGCTAATAATATAATCACAGAGGCTACAAATATTTGATTAAAATATATTAATATTGTGAAATATTATTATAGTTTAAAAACTGTTTTCTATTTCAGCATGTATTAAAATGTAATTTATTCCCTTGATGGCAAAGCTGAATTTTCAGCATCATTACTCCAGGCTTCAGTGTCACATGATCCTTCAGAAATCATTCTAATATGCTGATTTGCTGCTCAAGTAACATTTGATTCTGATCATTATCAATGTTGAAAACATCTGTGCTGCTTAATGTTTTTATGGAAACCGTATTGTATTCTTTGATGAATAGACAGTTCAAAAGAACAGCGTTTATTTCAGAATATAATTATTTTATAACATTATTTAATGCATCCATGCTGAATAAAAGTATTCATTTCTTTAAAAAAGAATGACCCTCAATATTTGAAGGTAGTGTGTGTATATATAAAAAACATAAAATGTGATGCATATATGTATGGTTTGTCGTTGATTGATCTGTTTATCCTTCTGTTTTGATTTATTATAGTTTAACTTGTGCAGTTTCAAAGAAATCCTGAGGTTTTTCTTTTTACTGCTTTTGAGCTGTGTCTGTTTCCTTGCAGCAGTTTATCCTGGTTAGTCGGCATGCTGCTAAAATTAATGTTCTGTGTCCGTACGTCCCATTCAGGTGACTGATAACACCCTGGTTCAGCTCTCAATCCACTGCCCTCGCCTGCAGGCGCTGGTGAGTGCCAAGCAGTGTTTGAGAGAGAGTGTGTGTGGGAGTATTGCTTCCATGCTTGTTATTTATGGCTTTCTGTAAAGGAATTATAGAGCACATTTGTTTTCGCCTGCTCACTTCTACATGTGTGCGTGTGTGTGTGTTTTCTAGAGCCTGTCACACTGTGAGTTGATAACAGATGACGGGATCAGACATCTGAGCAGCAGTGTGTGTGGTCAGGAGCGTCTGCAGGTCGTGGAGTTGGACAACTGCCCCTTGATCACAGACATCACACTGGAACATCTCAAGAGTTGCCAGCGTCTGGAACGCATTGAGCTCTATGACTGCCAGCAGGTCTCCCGCGCGGGCATCAAACGAATCCGGGTCGGTCAAAAACAATGGCTAGATATGTCACAACTCCCACGCTTAGTCTTAACTATAAAGGCCTATTTATACTTCTGCGTCGAACTGCCGCCGTAGCTACGTCGTAGGCTGTGTGTCGCGCGCGTACCCTACAGCGTACCCTGACGTGCACCTCTCCAAAAATGTAACAACGCGTCAATTCTACGCGAACACAAGCGCTGTGATTGGTCTGCCAGAACCCCTCCCTCGGGGTTTCACATGCTCCCTAGGTGCGCGTCAACGCGGACAACGACACAGAAGTATAAAATAAAACCAACACGTTGCCTACGGCGTATAGGCTCCCGCGTAGGTCCGACGCAGAAGTATAATGAGGCCTTAACAAACCATGTACAGACTAAAATGATTTATTTGCAGAATTCAAATGTGCAGTGTCAGTCTGCAGTATCAGCAACACAAGTACAGTGTGTAAATGCTGGAGATGGGCTTGAGTGCCTGAGCAATGATCAGTCACAAAAAAACTGTAGCATCTCTTAACAAACATGTCAAAAATGGGCCTGAATGAATTTGTCCTTGGTTATAGTGCCATTAGGGGTAAACTGGTCTGTTTCATCAAACAACAATTTGTGTCAAATAGCAATCATGGCGACTTGTAGTCCTGGTCAGCGTCAAACACTGGAGAGGTTTTGGTTTTCATACAGGACGCATTATTCGCACTATAGACCAGAGGAGGGATTGAAAATCGGTTTTGCTGATATTTTTTGCACTTATTCGGGCTTTTCTAGTAAATCAGCCTGAGGTTATTTAATACAGAGTCTACCTATAAATTAGCCATATGTAGGAAAATTATGAAAATTGGTACACTTGTAGTGATGATAATAAATAGTAATCTGACCAACTTTGGGGTCTCTAGGACCAACTCTATAGCGCCACCACCAGTTTCACATTTGAATTTTTGAACCCTTTCATCTAGAAAAATTAAACTTCGTACACCCGATTATTCTAATCATGCTGATTACATTCAGCATATTGCATTAAGACTCCACCCATTACAGTAGTGGCCATTTTGAAAAGTACAGTATTAAGTTTCTTCAAATTCTTATGAAAATGTGCACTGATGATCTTTGTACAGAGCTGCACATTATATGATGTCGCGAACTTAACAATGTCGACCCAAAATTGGTTCGTATCTCGGCCAAAGTTTGATCAATCAAAATGAAATTCGGTAGACCTAATCAACACCATGTTCTAAGGGTCCATGCCAAAGTTGGGAACAGCGCCACCTAAGGGTCATGAGATCTGAAAAATGGCTATTTTTGCTAATAACTTTTGATCAGATTGTCAGAAAACCGTGATATGGATTCCTTGAGTCATGCCGAAAACATAGAGACCGATTTTGCCAGGATTGGATGAACCATCGTGCCGCCATTTTGAAAAGTGTCTTAAATTGCAATATCTTTTAAACAATTTGGCATATCAGCACAAAATTCAGTAGGTATCATCATCAGCATTTCCTGAAGGAAAACAACTTTTGAAAACATTGTTCAAAATTTGATTTCTTTGTGTCATTGTTCTTTGGTTCATGCCAATATCTTCTGGTGATATCTTATTTTTCATTTTCCATCAATTTGCCTGTCCACCTCTGATGTAAATGAAAAATGCTATTCTTTCTACAAATTTTGTCTTATTTTGTCCAAAATCTGATCAGATGAATTTTGGACCAAGCTGCATAAAAATGACAGAACGGATTTTTGATATTCACTACCGTTCCTGAGAAATACCTCTCCGAAGCTGACCTTGCCTGTGTTTTTTGTCTTATGTTGATTAGCTTAGCATGCCAGCATGCTAACCAGTTGCCATTCTTTCTAATGTGGCTCTTCAGCATTCAGGTTAACTATAAGCTACATTAGCATTAACTTAGCTTAACACGCTAATCTGGTTACCATGCTAAGTAATGCTTTTGTGTGCTCATTCTCACACTGAAAGCTCTTCTCAGCAACCTGATGAATGTGTGTGAACTGAGTGGCGCACTCTGCTAAGCCACACGCCCCGAACGTTTCACGTCGTGGGTTCGAATCAAGCGTGGCACATGCCCAGTCCGCAAGAGGTACTGTGGCCAGAAATGGTGCAGAAGTTGCTTCCGTTCCAGACACGGTGACTTTCTAAGAATGATCTCATCTGAATACAAAATGCAGTGCATTTACGTGCAAATTCTTCATTTTGGTTATTGAACTATAGAACTTCGGCATCTGCGCGTCTTCCCAGTGGTGCAACGAGATGAGTGACGGGCACCTGACCCAGAGATTGTGGGTTTGATTCCCGTGTGGTACAACTTTATAAAATTGTGTGTAATGTTGTGTCGTTTAGAGCCAATAGCTGCACTTCTGCCTACAGCAACTCAAGTCTCTGTACAATTAAACAAATCACAATGTTCGTGGTATTCTGTGTAAATTAACAAGCTATAGCTTAAAAAATAGTTTGATCAAATCCAATGTGTGTTTTACTCTACACACGTCAGTGTGACTTGCAATTAAAATCTGTGTTAAATCTGAGTTTTGGTCCTAACCAACGTCACAAGCAATAGGGCATTATGGTCATTTGGCTTCTATTTTTGTCAATAGCCCCACCTAAACAAAACTCTCATTGGTCCACATAGCTTTTCATCTAACGTTCTGATTGGCTGTAGATTATTTTGATTTATTTTTCACTTTGTAGAGAAAAATTGCTTGATCTAGTTGTTGTTATGATGTCATTGTGGCTGAATCTGTGGTTGTTTCTCCTGTAGGCTCACCTTCCTGAGATCAAAGTCCACGCTTACTTCGCCCCGGTCACACCGCCTCCATCAGTCCACGGAGGAGGCCAGCGTCTCTGCCGCTGCTGCGTCATACTCTGACAGAAGGAGGAGCCTCTGGGAGACGCCATAGAAAGTCAAGCTGTCAGTCAACCTGTAAACTCCGCCCTGCCCCTGCTCCACACCACTATGAGGCGCTGTGTGGGGTTGTGGCTACAGGAGGTTGTGTGAACATGGCTTGTTCACTGAGCGTTTGCCTGGCAGCGTGATGGACCCGAACAAAAAAAAAAAAAAACGCAAAATAAATACAATGCAACGTGACAAATGCTACGTACATACAATACCACTTACTTGGATGTACAAGGAGAAAAATCAAGGAGCTACCATGTAAAATATTTCATTTTTGGATATATAGAAAACAAAATACTTAAAGCATTATGGAACTACTGAATATAGAAGGAACACGCAAACTTTGAGGCATTTTGATGCCGTTACGACGACTACACAGTGTTTACGTCCTGCTCCTCTTCCTCAACCAATAGGATTGCATTCTATTACGCTGAGAACAAATAGAAAAGAAAAAAAAAACAGAAAATGAGCAGCAGGATGCAAGTCTCTGGAGTTTTGTAGGGTACGCCTCCCGCCGATTGATCATGTGACTTTCTCAAACCTGAGAGCAGGAAGCTTTGAGCATCTCTGTCTGGTTTTGCGCGCGCGCCTGTGTGTGTGTGTGAGAATGTTTAAATATAGAAAATGAAATATAACACTACAACAAATCAACCCATATTAAAACTGGAGTAAAATGGTTTATATTTTCTGTTTGTGCTCACCTTAATTTGGAGAGGACGAAAAAAATCGCAGTTGAAATCACGTGAGCAGACGAGGGGAAAAGAAGGACTAAGATTGTGCATGCAAGATAAAGTCGATTTTTCTCCAGTTGTGGAGTTACAGTACGTCACAATTGATGTGAATGTTCAAATTTAGACAACATGTGCTAAGGTTGGGGGAGGGAGGGGGATGTACATCAGGAATATTTGAGTTTCACAATGTTTCAGTGCAATATTGAAAGCCCAGGCCATGTGACAGGATTCAGAACACTCCTTATTCAGGCATTTCCTTAGTATTCTCATCACAATGTCAGTTACATGTCATTAAAGGGATAGTCCACCCAAAATTAAAATTCTGTCCTCGTTTACTCACCTCATGCTGATCCAAACCTGTATGAATTTCTCTTTTATCTGTGGAACACAAAAGAAGCTATTTTGAAAAACGTCTCTTGTGTTTGGTTCGAAACAACATGAGGATGAGTGAATGATGACAGAATTTTCATGTTTTTTGTGCGTGGATTTGAGCATAATATGAAGCAGAAATCAACAGTTGGAATACGTCAAGGCAAATATATCAAACTTAACCCATGCAATCTTGATTTAAAGAGACAGTTCAGCCAAAATGGAAACGTCTGTTATCCGCTCACCTTCATTTTGTGCAACACAAAATGTTAGTCTCTGTCAACATTCACTTTCATTGTATGTATCAAGATGCAATGAAAATGAGCGATGACCGAAGGTTTCATTCTGTCTGAAATTTCCTTTTGTGTTAAGAAAGAAAGTCATAGTGCTTTTAGTACAAAGTGAATGATATTTTTGGGTGAACTGTCTCTTTGAGTTTACAGTCTCGTGCATAAAACTGTTCAACAGGGAGTTTGATGCATAACATTGCATATTTAAAAACATGAGTCTTGCTGATGAAAACAGCTGCTGAGTTGATCATGTAATCAATGGAAAAGGGTTTTTTTGTCGGTGTGAGTGCCTTTGATTTTGCAACTGGAGGGAGGGGTGGGTTACAGACACAGAAATGCTCGACTCAGGGCTGCGGTGAAGTTCATCACATTTCTTTTCTCTTGTATTTACCCATATTTAGCTGGTTTTTACCATTGGATATGATGATGATGATGATGATGATGATGATGATGTCGTCATCATTTCCTATCAATGCATACACCAGTGATTCCAGTATTCTTTATCTCGACCATGGAACCACCTTAGAAGGCAATGCTAAACCTGTCAGCGAAAGTGATGTTTTTTTTTGTTTTTGTTTTTTGAATTGTTCTGTAACGGCTAATCGGTTCCCCTCCTTCTCTCCCATATTTTTTGACAAAGATGAAACAAGTTACCTGAATGTCCTTGTGTTCTGGTTGTTAATGTGACATTTCTTTAAATAAAAGATCTGAGCAGTGTGTCACACTCCGGATTGGTTAGTTCTTATGGTTTCATATACACCATTCATTGTTGATGTAAATTATACAAATTTGAACCCGTGGTTATAATAATGCATGATTAATCATTTTGGATTTTAACACCTAAACACACTTAATAATGACCTGAAACTAAAACGAATGCATGGTAATGTAAATAGATAGATTTTTTTATTTTTACTTTTCACCACATGTGTCCTGTAGTGTAGGCATGTTTTTATATAAAAAAATTATAATAATAAAATAAAATAATAAGCATAGACAATTAAGATCTCAATTCAAAATGGATTTTGAATTGCATTATAACATATATAGGCTCTACAAATGTACATCTATTAATGTGCTATGCATCACCACCAAATTTATTTTAGTATGCTGTACTCTATAAAGAAGGTAATTTACACACACACATACACATGCATACTATGTACAAGCACATAAATATAGTTTGAAAAACATTCAAATGCCACTAGGGGGAGACGAAGACAAAAAAAAAGCAATGGAAGACCATATTGAAAACAAATTCAAGCGTGTATATTATTCAAAACAAAAGCAAATATAATCTTCTTGGTGCTTATAAATGCACAAAATGGTTCTTTGAAACAAGTGTTTGTGTGCGTTTATGATATGATATTATAAAGATACGAGGTATGTTATAATTAAGAATCAAGTAATATATTCAAATCTTCAACAATTTATTCAGTCATTAGTACCATAAGGAAAAATGTCAACACACTGGAATAACTAGAATCACTAAATGTACCACTCGTGGAAGTAGGGAGTATGCGTTAACAACAACAACAACAACCAATAATAAATAAGAATAAACATGTATAGTGTCTCTCTTGATACTATATAATAAACGTACTTTTTTTCTATCCTGCCATACCGCACACAGTCTCCGATGATGAATAATGAATTGTGTACAGAAATTACGGAATGAGCATATTTTCATTCAGGCATCATGCTGGACATCTGTGCGGCGTTGAAGGACCTCAAGGCCTCGGCCCCAATCACTCTTCCTCGGCATCGTTTGCTCTGCTGTTCAACACTCCAGTATTGCGGCTACCGGCGGTCCAAGTAGCCGTGGTCGAAGCGAGAGTCTTGAGCTCGGAGGTCAGCTGTCAAACTGCGGATTATTTCTGGATTAAGTCCAAACACGAGAGCTGTGAGAGCAGCGCACGGACCGGCGGCTCATCCACTCATCTCCACGAGCGATTAGAAGCGGGCTTTTCTGAAATGGTGGCCGGGAGGGAAGAGCGACCCGGCGGCAGGCCCCAGGATACTCGTCCATAACGGTTAAAGCTAACAGTGTTAGCCGAGACTGGTCGGATACATTTTCACTTGTTTTTATACGCGCCTCGCCGCCTATTTATTTTTACATCGCTTTATTGTTTAGTAAAAAAAAACTCTTTTTTCGGGGGATCAGACATTTCGTTCCTGGGGAACTTTGTTGAAGTTGTTTATTTTCCGTTATTTCAACGTTAATGCACTAACAACAGACCTCCAAGTGTCTGTAAAACCAGTGTTTGACTTCCGCTTTATCCACATTTCAGTTCCTCGCGTTGTGAACGCGACTCTGACAGTCATTCTGTCGTTGTTATTGTTTCGCCGCAACCTGAGGACTGACCACAAAGCGTCCCGATGGAGGACAATGACAACATGGACTATTTTTACCAGCAGGTTTTGCAGAAGGACGTGACCCGGAGGCTGCAGGTTGGCCCGGATCTCATAGACTACCTGAGCGACCCGCAGAGGTCCTTGGACGTGGAGCAGGACAAACCCCGCCTGGATAAAACCATAGATGAGCTGACGGGATGGGTCAATTCCAGCAATTACAAGGTTTGTGGGGTGCATATTTAAATGAATGTGTGTTTTAAGCCAGATGGCATGTGTGATGTTATGAATGAAGGATGCATGCATTGTTCTGGAGTCAAGAGCCAACATTTTATTCTCATATAATCTATTATTGCATGTAAATAACCAATTGCATTAGGCCTGTTGTACATCAAACTGACAGAAAAATACAGGAGTTTATTCACGAGAGTCTGCTCAAATAATACGTTAATATCAATGTGCATACATTACATATTCATGTGTGTCAATGAGAGAGTGGGGGTGTTGTGAGGATGGGGGAGGGTTGCGTGGGTATTGTTACACTGGGGCTGAAAAGGCACATGTCACTGCAATGCATATGATTAATCCTTTTGCTTTATTTGTGTGATATATTGTTTTAGAAAAGCTGTTTGATGAGGCTTGCTTGTCATATTTGGCCTGGGCTTGCAAGCAGAAGCTTTAATGCTGGCTCATTCTGCTGCTAATGTTTAAAAATGCTCACTTCTGCTTTATTTCCCATTTCTGTTTGTGTGAATCGAAACATGATTGAGAAGGGATGTTTTAAAGGCAGCATCAGACAGCTGAGAGTTCAAATCTTCAGGGACGGATGTTAATGGACGGCTATGACATCAGACTCATTGAGGTTGGGTTTTAGAAATGATGGCGGTGATTCATAAATTGGAGACACAGCTGCAGGCTTCTAGAAATATATGCGGTTTGATAAATGCAGGGTGTCAAATTCTTTGTCCCACTGGTTGAAGATCTGGTAGACCGTTTTCATCTCTCCGCTAAAATATTTTTTTCTTTTAATATTAAAGTTTGGGCTCAGTTAGGTTTAATTAGTAATATTTGTATTTAGCAAGGATGCATTACAGTGAAGAATTTATAATGTTACCAAAGAATTATGTATATAAAAAAAAAATACTGTTCCTTTGATGAACTTTCTATTATTGAAAGCATCCTGGAAAAAAAATAAAGCAGCATAATGGGTTTCAACATTGATTTTTTTTTCTATTTCTTGAGCAGAAAATCAGCATATTGGAATGATTTCTGAAGGATCATGTGACACTGAAGGTTGGCTCTTTAAAAGAGGGAAGTGCTGACAGTGCTCAATGAGAAATGATCTAAGAATGGATTTGATTTACACATAAAATGTTTACTCTGTATGTCACACAAGGACGAAACCAGAAATGCTTACTGATTGAATTAACTTGAAGAAATGAGGTTAATCCATAAAGTGTGGCTGAACCCACTGCTAAGTGTGTAGTAGATGAACGCTGGCCAATTGAAACACATTTAAATTATTTCCAAAATGAAATTACCAGGTGTTCTCCAGTTTTGCCTTTCAGGTGCGCACACACACACATCTTTACTCGGGACTCTCTCTGGATGCTTTGCCTAAAATAGGTCATAACTGGAGCTTCTGGGATGTAGTGAATATTTGATTGTTTCTCTGGAATGTGAACTTCCATCCTGCATTGCCAAGAAACACACTGCAGCGATCCCACCGCAATCCTCAAATATAGTCCGTCTCACAATCTTATTTTCATTCACCCACTCGCACACAATAACAACAGTCATCCTTAAAGACGCAAAGCTCTGTATCAGAAACTGAATCAGCAGAATCATGTGTTTGGAAATGCTGTCCTCCAGTTTGTGAGAGTTGATGTTTTCAGCTGATTTGTCTCTTTCTCGTTCGGTGTCAGGTTGCATTGGTGGGGATCGATATTGTCAGCGCATTCGTGGATCGGCTGACTGATCGCTTCAGAGGGTATATCGGCACAGGTAAGCGGTGTGCACGCGTGCGCTTGTTGCTTTTTTTCCCCACTAAAGTCCAACATTAGCTGAAGACCTTCTCCTTTAAATAATCAGCAGAAAGGGGAATGCCGGGATGACACAATCCACAGGCTCAGTGCTCGTCTCTCAGCTGTTTAAGCCCCGCCCTCTCCTGTTACCACGGAGACGGGTTGTTATGATTGTAACAGATAACCCCCCCTCACTCATCATACCTCATTCATCTAAAAACATGGAACAAACGCAGTATAGGGAAAGGAATGAGATGACTTCACATCCAGTCTGCCTGGCGTACAGAAGATGTTGAAAGTTAAAGATGAAGGGTCATTTCTGTGCATTCTCTTTCAAACAGATAGTCACACCATTGTTTGTGCCAATGGCACTGTGTCAGACTACTCGAAAAACTTGTATTTGGGGTAATCTTTCTATAATCTGTTTACAAATGGATAGGATCCAAGCTTGGATAGGAAAAGTATATTTTATTAAATGTACATAATTAAAGGGCTGCTTGCGATTTATCAAAATGCAAAGGCTACAATTTAATTAAAATACATAAATTAAAATGTAAATATTAATTAAATACATATATGGGCTGCGTGTTTTAGAATGAAGTGCGGCACCATGTGCTTTTACATGCTCATGATTCAGTGTTTTAGTGTCTTAGAGCAGCCCGGTTCACAGTTACGGCGGATCCAACACAATCTCATCTCTGCGTCTGCTTTGCTCTGAGTTTGGCTCTCTTATAACATGCGACAACCATCTTCACAAACTTGTAATGAGAAACGTTTGTAAACTGGCTGTTGTCAACAAATGAGAAGCTTAAAGTCCTCACGAAATCAAAATCGACACATTACTAGTATTGTGGTGATCAGTTCATTCATTCAAGTTAATCCACAATAAAAAGATGTTTATTCAAAATCTGGAAATGTACTTCCACTCTGGAATGGCCTTCCTTCTCTGACAACATCAGTTTGACGGCTGAACGTCTCCTCCAACTGTCTTTCTGCTGCAAGCTTTGATAACGAGCTGAACGGAACGCCCATTTTTCTAGATCCAATCAATTCCTAGAGGGAAAAAACAAGCCACGCCCTCTATTTTTCTCATTCAATATTCCATTTCATTCAGAAAATTCGTCACAATACTAAAATAAAGTTGGTTGCAACTTCTGGTTCACGCTGACATTACAAATCTGGCTAAGGTCAGCCAGACATATGTGTTGTAATTTTTACATTTGTACTGTAAAATAAATTAATATTGCTTATTCTTTTATAATTATAATAATGATGATTATTATAGTAATACTGATTTATAATTACAAAATTGTGCAGCTCTACAAACATACACAGGCAATCACAAATAGCAATCACAGTTTTTGTCAGAAAAAATCTATCTTTTCCAGCTTGTGCAGCCCTACATCATTTGTATCGTCTCTTAAACCCTTCTTTTGCATTTTGTCCTCAGTGGTTCCTGCGTTAGTTGACCGTCTGGGAGACGCAAAGGATCAGGTTCGAGAACAGGCACAAGGGCTCATTTTGAAGCTGATGGATCAGACGACAACACCCATGGTGAGCTAACCATACAGCGGAAATTATCATCACTATTACACCCGTTCATGCTTACCAAAAAAAAAAAAAACACTCATAAAGCTGCTGTCTAGAGTGTGTATGTGAGCTGCTGGGTGAATAGAAACACATTGGATCATTTTTGCTAGTTACTACTGCCAGTGATTCATCATTCCCTTCAGAGCTCGTCATCTCTCTCTCTCTCTCCTGCTTTTGTAGTAACCAATCGGGTTTTCACTGTTTCTTTTCCTCTGTCTCTGTGTAGAACGTTTGGGAGAGGCTGATTCCCGGCTTCAAACACAAAAACTTCCGCAGTCGAGAGGGACTCTGCTTTTGCTTGGTTGCCACACTAAATGCGTAAGTCCTCATACAATCCCATACGTTCTCAATTTGTAAACACGTCCACGTTTGCACTGGGAATCTTGTCCAACAGGTGGCGCTGATTTTCCATATCACAGTATTGTGACGCAATCACATCCCCCCTCGGTTTATCACAGATAGGACTGGATTCTAATAGTTCAGCATCCCAGAATTCCCCAACCTTTTTGCAATTTACAGGATTTTAAATGTAATCTACAGACATTCACACCATACAAGCTCCTTGTCTGTCAAGCACTGTAAACAAACTCGGCCCACTGAGGTAATCCTCTTACCTGCCTGTATCGATTCCAGGAAGGTCAGATTAACAGACGTTCTCACTGAAGCGCTACATAAACGCTCATACACAAACAAAACTAGTTTCTCAGTAATTTCACTCCTCGTTTGTTAACAAAAGAGCTGTCACGTAATCAACGCTGTATACGCTCAGCCTTATACTACACTGTTATTATAATAATAAGATGTTATGTACCATAAAGTTTGCTTTTATTACAAGCAAGTTTGACATTGCTGTTGTTTGGGTTTTGTATTACATTACATTACATTAAAGGGATAGTTTACACTGAAATGAAAATTCTGACTTATTATGAGAAATGTCTGTTGTTGTTTTTGTCCATACAATGAAAGTCATGTGCTCATTGACAACAGTCTTCAAAATATCTTCTTTTGTGTCCCACTGAAGGAAAATGCTAAATGAATCCAACTGTGTGTATGTATACACTGTATAAAATGATTTTTCAAAGTTATAAATAAAACAGATTATTGGTGGACGCTTTTGCAAGGCAAGTTTATTTATATAGCACATTTCATACACTATGGCTATTCAAAGTGCTTTACAGAAAGGAATTAAAATAATCACAAAATAAAAGCAAGGAAAATTATACAGTTATAAAAGAAATTTAAGAGATATATGATACAGTTATAAAACGAGTTAAAAGATGATACATAGATAAACTTCTCATCTGGCAAAACACAGATGTATCATATTTTTCATAACTCCCAGTTTTACTCTGAGATTTTCCCATGGTGATTACACAAGTTCTTTTGGCGGGCCTTAAGCCCTATTCGGACGGGACTAGTTTTCCAAACGACGTTTGAGTTGCAATTCTTATCAACCTACGTCTGTGACTTGATGTACGGATTCGGACGGGACTAACATCTCCGTGTTTATTACCGAGGTAGGAGTGTCTGTGTTCTACATGTGGGCATTGCAGAAGATCACGTGTTCAGAATGCGTGGATTGCGAATGAAATTTGATCAAATGTATTTTGAAATTAAGTACTTTTAAAATTAAGCACTTTGAAATATAAAGTAAAACGTCCTAACGTATTTAGTGTTTTGTAAACATTTTATAAAAATTGTAGTATAAAAAAACTAAACATACATTTATCATCATGATTTTATAGAACTGGGTTCTTATAATCATTATATGTAATTAAGTGCAGAAATGAAAGTAATCTTACCTGAAACTGATATTACAGTAGCCAGTCTTAACAGTTTACGTGATTTGGCTCTTCTTGTTGATTTCATGTTTTTATTAAATCCATTATCGGTGCGCAAAAAGCAGAAACTTGAAAACCGGCGCGATAGCGAGAGATTTGTACGGTAGTTCACGTTGACCAAAACACAAGAAAAAGCGTTTTGAAAAAAAAAAAAAAAAAAAACATTTTCGGCAATCACAGACATTCGCGTTCGGACGGGATTAGATTTCTCTGAGGACCGCCGAGTTTGACGAAAAACAGTAGGTAATTTTCTCAGGTCGTGTGAGAAAAAGACAGACATGGCAGATTCGGTGAGTAACGTTTACGTCTGTGAAACACAAATTTCTCTAACGTCCCCCTATGAAACTAGTCCCGTCCGAATAGGGCTTAAGAAATCTATTGGACGTCTCCGATGGACCCAGTTTTCCCCTAAAATAGGACAGGAGGAGCTCTAGGAAACAACAAAACTACTTTAAAATGTCGCTTTTGATTAAATGTCTTACTTGGCGTTAATTGTGAAATTTACTAGCGATTTTTAAGGCCCTGTTTACACCTGGTATTTAGATGCGTTTTGGTGGATTTTTTTCGCACCGCACTCGTTCGGACCCGGTTCGGACCCATTCGCATGCGGGCTGCGAATCTCCATAGGAAATGAATGACTTCCGGTCGTTTCGAAGCCGTATCGGAGCTGATTTCAACTGCCAGTGTGAAGGCGGCGTTAGACCAGCCGAACACTGCGAGTGTGTGTTGGAAATCAGGAATGGTGAGAGAACATTGTGCTTGGTGCGTTTTTCATCTTCACACCAAACTTGTCTCCAGCCGACAAAGTTTAAATCCCGTCCGGCTATCACGCTTACCGTAATGTTTACGCATTAGGTCAGTAGACGGAGAGAAGACGGTCTTTTGTGGCTGTTTGTGGCCACATGCAGTCCGGTCGAATGTGTTTTCGACTAACGTTACCTCTGGAAGTGGTCGAAAGTTGACAAGCTCAAAACGTTTTAGACCCGTTTACACCTGTATTTAGTGTCGTCCACTTGTGATCCGATCGACCAAAGCGCGTCTTAAAACCAGGTGTAAACAGGGCCTAAATGAAAATGGTTTCAAAGTAAATCCTGCCTACAGCCATTTTTCTCCAGTGTACATGCATGTAGAATTTGAACTTGTTGTGAACCGTTTAGTCTAAGCTGACTCGCACTCAGTATTTCTTTGTTTCTCTCTTTCTCTTAGTTTCGGTGCTCAGCCCTTGAGTTTGAGTAAATTTGTTCCACATCTCTGTTCGCTAACAGGAGACCAAAACCCCCAGGTATGTCTGTGTATGTATGTAATGCTCGGAATGTGTGTGAAAAAGTAAAGTGAGTTGGACACTCTCTGTTTCTGTCCTTTGTGTGTGTGTGTGTGTGTGAGGGAGGGAGGGAGGCAGTCTGCGCTAATGTTAGGCTTTAAACAAGAACAGCTGAATTCAAGCTCCTGCTGGGCGAAATGGGGAAAAGACATCTTTTAGAGATTTGAAAGGGAAGTCTAGATCAATCTCATGGTTCTATACATATTATACATACATACATACATACATACATACATACATACATACATGCATGTATGTGTATATATGTATGTATTTATTTATTATATATATATATATATATATATATATATATATATATATATATATATATATATATATATATATATATATATATATATATATATATAGAACCATGAGATTGATCTAGACTTCCCTTTTCAAATCTCTAAAAGATGTCTTTTAGATATAGATAGACTGGAAGAAATTGATATATTTATTCAGAAAAGATGTATTGTATTAATCAAACGTGACCGTAAAAACATTTATAATGTTAAAAAAGATTACTATTTCAAAAAAATAATGTTTTTTTTAAACTCCCTATTCATCAAAGAATACAGATTTTTTTATTTATTACAGTTTCCAGAAAAAAGCATAACTCTTTTCAACATTGATAATAGTAATAATAATAATGAATTTTTCTTCAGCAGCAAATCATCATATTAGAATGATTTCTGAAGAGTCATGTGACACTGAAGACTGGAGTAATGATGCTGAAAATTCAGCTTTGATCACAGGAATTGCACTTTAAAATATATAAAATAGAAAACCGTTATTTCAAATTATAATAATATTTTACAACATTACTGTATATTTGATCAAATAAATACAGTCTTTGTGATCTAAGAGACTTTTTTTTTTAAACGTAAAAAAATCACACCGACCCCAAACTTTCGAACAGTAGTGTACTTATGAATCAGCGTTTATACAGATAGCAATATTATCGTCTCACAAACTCTCATCGGAAATGAGTTCATTTCAGTCGCTGATTGAAAGTGGGATAGTTGAAGGATCAAGCTGTTTCTAGGCTGATTGTGTGTCGTGTGTTCCACAGGTACGGGAGGCTGCTATATCAACACTAGTGGAGGTGTATCGGCATGTGGGAGAGAGAGTGAGAGCGGACCTCATCAAAAGAGATCTACCTTCTGCGCGGTTAGTATGATTTACTGTTGAACCCATAAGCGTTCTAGAAATATTTATTTAACTTAATGACACTGCGCTAAGCCAACGAGCATCATTCTGTCCCAAACCCAATCACATGTTGTGCCCACACCTCACAGTTGTGTTGACACTTTCTGGATTATTATAATTACTGACATGAGTCAGTTTTAATGACTTCAATCTAGGCGATTGTTTGTGGGCGTCTTGTGGGAAGAATTGTACATATATGAGCACATGCACATAGGATGGACACACCCATATTTAAAGGAGCCTTGTGCGTAAGTTAGAAAAGCTACTGATTTGTGGGTATTCACTTATTGAATACATGCGTTTTCAGGTATGACCATTAATTATGACTATTTAGCATATGCATGTAGAGTATAGCCTATTTATTTGTAAGTGCATTTTAACATATTTGAAATATTTCAGAACATATTTGATTTCACTCAAATTCATGGTTACACTTTATTTCGATAGTCCACTTTAGACATTCTGCTAACTATAAGTAACTTTACAAAACTTATTCTACTAACCCTAACCTAACAGTCTACTAATACTCTGAGTCTGAGTAAGTTGTCTTGTAGTTGCAAATTAATGAGAGTTTCAAACTACATGCATTACCGACTTGCATGTTTATATTTTTTTACACAATCTTTGGTAGACTACAATAGATCAGTGGGGACATTTTTGTGTCTTATATTATGAACTAGTGTTGTCACGATACCAAAATTATTGTTTCGATACCGATACCAAGTCAAGAATTGCGATTTCGATACTTTTCCTGAAAAGAGAGAAACACTCTCAAATATCATTGCTGTGCTCTATTTTAAAACCGGGACAACATTCTAATCATAATACACACTTATAAATGAACATATGAACAGCAGATTAAACATTTGAACAAAATATGAAATATAAAAATATAAAAAATAAATTAGATAGAATAATGACATTCAAGGTAAAAAATTTAGCAGCATTATCTCAGTTCAGTATCATAAGAAACATAAGAGTTACCGGTAATAACTTTATCTTGATTCTGAACTTTAAATAAAAATATGAACAGCAATTATATTAAACAATGTTAAAAGGGATAGTTCACCCAAAAATGAAAATTCTGTCATCATTTACTCACCCTCAAGTTGTTCCAAACCTGTATGAGTTTCTTTGTTCTGCTGAACACAAAGGAAGATATTTGGAAGAACGTTTGTAATCAACAGATCTCGGTCCCCATTGACTTCCATAGTAGGAAAAATATATACTATGGTAGTCAATGGGGACTGAGATCTGTTTGGTTACAAACATTCTTCCAAATATCTTCCTTTGTGTTCAGCAGAACAAAGAAACTCATACAGGTTTGGAACAACTTGAGGGTGAGTAAACAATGATAGAATTTTCATTTTTGGGTGAACTATCCCTTTAATATCGGTAACATAATGATAAGCCTCATTGGTGATATATTTGACATATGGGGAGAGAGTTGTGGAAGGCCTATACTTCATGTTAAACATAAATATATAGCAGCAAAGACAACGTCGGCAGTGTTGACGGCAAAATAGGCTACAGAATATTTCGTTCTGCATTTAGAGGTACAGTATTTGAAAATCGATAATATTTCTTTTTTAAATTACATTTATATCTGCATTTATGTCAAAACCTAGACTTTCAAACATCAAAATGTCATTTATTAATATGTATTCGTGTCAAAATGACATAGAAACATCTTTTCCTATTCTATTTTGCCTGGAAACGCTTCCAACACGCGTGAAAAATAGGCGTCGGTTCTATTTCTAGCATGCACGCGTTTTCCGCGCGTGTCACGCAGGCAGTGTGCTAGCTCTTAACATGGGAGCCGAAATAAAAACGGACACGCCACGCAGCCAGTATGTCGCCGGCCTTACAAATCTTGAACGCGGTCATTCTTAGAAGTATCGATACTAATAAATTTAGGAATCGTGACGTTTTTAATTTCCGAGAATCGCGATACTTTTGAAGTATCGGTGCATCGTGCAACACTATTATGAACATATTCATTTTCTATCCACACATTATACCCTTGGTGGAATTTACTTGACCATTTTCTCTTGAGATCAGCCTATTGATTTAATAAAAACCAAAGAGCTCTGAAACCGCATTAGATTATCATAGAACTCTATTTATTAGTCTGTCATTGCAGTTCTATTGAGTATTTCTATACATGCACTGGATTAAAGTCTGGAGACTCAAAGGGAGGGTGTTTGTTATGTTAGTGATGCATAAACTTACTGAGAAGTTACTTCATGGGTTTCCTATTATGGAGTGGTGAAAATCTGTTTACATTGTGTTTAAGAGAGGATTCCTTGTAATCTGATAGAATCTTGCAGGCTGACATCAGTGTGCGCTGCTGATCTGTGATAAATTGAGTTTTTGAAGACTGTCTAATACTTCTGCATTCCTCTCCGTCTGATGTAAGAGTCTTCAGGCGCTTGGACCGACTCCATTGGCTGCATCTTGAACATTTCATGATCACTTTACTAATGCCAGGGAACGATTCTGAATCAAATTTGTTTCTGTACATGATGGATTCATTTCTGGAGGAATCTTATGTTGTTGTGTCTTTTTTCTTCCTCTCTTGTGGTTTCATGGTCCTAGATTTTGGCAGTGTTGCACTACATTAATTCTTCCAGGAGTCAGTTCAGAGTGATTCATGTTTAGTGTTGTCCAGATGTTTCAGTACAGACTGAACTATATGGAGTGGATGAACCTTCAGCCTGGTTTCAGTAGCAACGGTGTGTGTCAGATGGATTGTCTGGTGTGTGACATGGTTATGACTCTGACACATCGCCATCTCAGACAATAAGGCTGGTCAAGAACACAAAGGTGCTTGTGTCTGCATTGGTTTGTATTTTGTGCATTTCATTGCTTTTTCTAACACCGTATCCTAACCCGACTCAACGCCACCACACACGATAAAAGGTATCTTTTCGCAGACTTTAGATATACAAAGCACTCATTACTAGGAATGGAAGATAGTGCAATGCACAACATGGTGGAATAAGTCACGCCTTCTAAATAAAAGAGCCAATCGCCAATTGGTAAAGTCATTGCATCACTGCAGCTGCTGTCAGAAGCTTTAGAAACCGTCAATGTTCTGAGACGTGCAATTATGACTTCAGATTTTTGTCATGATTTGAGTGTTTAGAAATGAATCTTATGAGATGGTTGTTGTCAGATTTCATTGGTGATTTTAAATATGAAATTTAATCTTAAGCTTGGTGTTCATCTTTGGAGAATTTGATGTTTCTGCATTCAAAGACATCAGAGCTGTACTTGCATTACTGAGATGGCTGCCTGAGAGGCGTTTCAAATATGGCCACCGAGTGGAAGGACTTGCCTTTAAAGGACTTTGGTGCAGTGCACTTGCAGAGAGACTCCGCCCACATGTTCTTATGATTGGCTGTGATTTTATTTTTTATAATTTATTTAAAAACAATTTTTTTTATCGAATTTATTTCGTCACGTCTGGTGTGGGCAGACTAATTGCTTGTTGCTGAAATCTTATCGCATCGTGTTAGGACACGGTGTAAGAATGCATCATACTAGAATCCTGGCTGATAAAAAATATAGTTTATATATACACAAACATTTTGAAAAAAAATCTATGCATATCATCAAGTATTAGGTTTGCATGATATATTAGTATCGTTAATAAAAAAAAACTTTTTATTTTATTAATTCATGTAGATAAGTTGGTGTAGAATTTGTATCTCGTTATTTTGCACGTATCACCAAAGACACAAAGATTTTGACTGATTTTAGTGGATTCATATTAAAATATTCAAATTTTGAACAGTATATATTGACCAATTAAATTAAAATAATCTCTATTATTTGCCAATATATCGATATACACTGCGTAGCCCCCCCCCCCAAAAAATAGATGCTGCTCTTGATGGAAATAAGTTAGCATAACAACATTTATTTCCATCAAGATGTGCATACATTTTTGGACGAAGCAAGAGTCCAGCACTCTGTAAAGTCTCTTCCAGCACATCCCAGAGACTTTCAATGAATTTAAGGCCTCAGAGGTTCTTCATGCTCCCTCTCTTCCATTCTTTCACAGTTTCAACATGATGAATCTTGACTTTGTTATCCTGGAATATGGCCATGATGTGTCTTCGATACATGTTTGTTTAAGAAATGAAAAGCTACACACTCCATCAATTAGGGTTAGAAGAACTGTTGGCAAGTAAATAACATAATAATCACTGCAATAATGATCCAATCATAGACTCTTAAGCATTTGCTTATTTAAATAAATAAATAAAAATTGGCCCAGACAGTGTACATCAGTTCGTAGAGAATATTTGAGTTCACACTCTTCTCCCTTTTTTTTTTTTTCTGTATGTATAATTTTTAGGGTCAATGTTGTTTGTCTCTTACACTTTGCCTTTGGAATCCTGTTGCATCACATCATATTGATATGATCTGATCTGATCTCTCTCACTCCAGGGTTGGGACATGACACATGCCCGAAATTCACTCTAAGCTACTGTACACACAAAAACTGTAATTCAGAGGCTGCGCTGCCCTCATCTGACCAAGAGATAGCGGGTACAAGAGAGGACATGTGTGTTGTTGACATGAATACGGTTTGAAAGGACAGGGCCGTGAGCTGGGGGGGCACACACGCACACACACACACACACACACACACACGACTATAAGTCAAAACAGGAAGGAAGGAGAGCGAGAGGGCAGTCTGAAACGACTGAGCCAAGGCAAGACACGGGGGGCGGCAGTGAGGAGAGGGGGAATGCGAATGGTGCTTAAGTGTGTGTGTGTGTGTGTGTGTGTCCATGCCTGGAGGGGGAGGGGTGGGAGCCCTGTCTCTGAGCTCCACAGCTTTAGCCCCTCCCACTGGTGTGTGTTCCAGACAGGAGGTTATGTAAAGGGGAATAGAATCTTTGTGCTGTCTATCTCTCTCTCCCACACTCACACACACACACACACACACACACACACAAACCGGTAAACAGTTTGTTAGTTTTCTGTGGCGGACACACGGCGGTGGAGTGTTTTCAGCGATCCTCTTGTGTATGTGAAGGGCAGTATGTCTGAGCAGGTGGGTGGGACCGCGCATGCCGTCCTCTTTTACCCTTTTCATCTTATTCCTCTCGTCGCATGTTCTCTTTCTTCTCAGTCTTGGCTGTTCATTCACTTTCTCTCTGTTTCATTGCATTTTAGCCCCTGTCGTCTTCAGCGGCACCATTTTGGTTAGAAAGAGGAGAGATCCTAAACCGGTTGCGTTAATAGGGATTGCTGATCTGTGATTCTGCATGTGTAAGAACATGCCTGACTGCAAGCACTGCGTTAAGCACACACACATGCAACATCTCACATGTGGTCTTGAATGTGCATTTGCATGCATACTGCATGTGAGAAAGTAAATGCGCACGTTGTTGGTTCATGACTGAAGAAGGTCTGCGGGGACCAGCAAATTTATCCAAATATCGTTTAGTCTCATGCAAGGTTTAAGCATCATTTTGTAGCTGTACTTCAGTGTTCGTTCTGCTATACATTGAGGGACAGTAATTTGTGCTGCGGTGTCTTGTTAATTGTTCCTTGTGCTGAAAATAGTCTTGTTGAGTTTGGCAGGCACTTAGACTAGTAATTAAGCATTGACTTGTAAGTGCACGCTGCAGATGTGCTTTGTTTTAAATATGTTTTTTTGTGTGTGTGTAATGCTTCCAATTGTTGTATCAACAGTGTTGTATCATGTATTGCTTTTAATACAAATTTTATGGCTGAAACATTTTTCAAGTAAATTAATGGACTTTAAAGCTACTTGGCTGAATATTTTCTGTGTGTGATGTTGGACTTGTCTGTATCTGTTTCTGTAGGAAGCAGCATTATTGTGATGGACAGATTAAGGCCTTAGGTGCCGTTGCAACAGTTTTATTCTGTTGCGAGATGCGTTTAATGCAGTAAAACAGAAAGAGATATGTTTATTGCATTTTCATTGCATCATACCCGTCGCTTTATGGCTGGGCGATATTACGAAATATTTTTTTATTGATTATTCAATTTGTATCTTTTTTCCTACTCCATGAATCCCCAATTTCAACCAAACAGCCATTGGGGCAAAATATAATAAAATTATTTAATGCAGAAGTAAAATACAGTATTTAAATATTTAAAGTAGGCTTGCTTTCTAAACTGCTTTTTGCTAAATGGATCCAAGGGAGAATATTTCAGATTTTTATTCATATGGATCAATTTATCCAAACTTGGTAAAAAAAAAACTAAAAAGTAGTAATATTTACCTATGTATTTGATTTACTAAAATATTTTAATACATTAAACAACATATTTAAGTGATGACATGAGCGAATCTTTGAATCTGAATTCTAAATCGATTCACTGAAACTGACCATTGGAACAGATTCACGGAAATTAACTTTGACGCTTTCATACTTGCAGGACAAAGAAAGTTCGTGAAATGAATGACACGATTTTTAGGAAACTTGATGGCAAAAAAAAGCGTGTTAAAATCATACATTTGGGGGGTCAGTGCGTTTTGCATTCGTGATGCGTTGTTACTGTTTTACTGTATTTTTAATCAAATAAATGCAGCCTTGCTGAGCATAAGAGACATAAAACATTAGGAAATGTTATCGCCCCCCAAACTTTTGACCAGTAGTGTACGTTGCCGGCAAAATGATTGACTATTTGATATCACCCAACTCTACTACACCCCATAATGCCTTATTTTGTGATGGTTTTCTTGGTTAGGAGAGAAGAAATATGTTTGTTTTTACATTTTTGTGTGATAATTTTAATATCAATCTCAAATCATCTCTGTTCTGTGTGTTTCAGGTTACAGACCATTCTGAGCCGTTTTGATGAAGTGCTGAATTCGGGGAACATGGCCCTCAGCCTGAGTCAAGGTAAGTTAGCTTTTAACCCGCTGAATCTTGTTTGCAACACTCGTCTCCATTAGCTTCGGTTACAATGCTAATATTAGTCTTTGTCAGTGTCTTTGACCACAGCCCTGAACATAAGCCTTTGACATCTGAGCCGCAGCTTTAACCGGAATGCTACTTTCATCTAAATGCTAATCCTCGTGTTTTTCATTAGCATTAGCATTACTAGAGGGTTAGCATCAACATAAAGCGATTGGCTGCTACTTAATGCTGGATTTCTGCGTGCCCCTTCTGTCTCCAGTAAGTTAGCTTTAATGCCGAGTGCTAGCATCTAAAAAGGGGAGATGGTGTCAGACTTCCACGGCCTTGGAAATCTCCGTGATGTATTTGGCATATGTTATGTGATGGCAGAGCTGGATCTCCAGACGGATCACACTGTGCTGCTCACATGTTGTTGTGGTCTAGTAATGTGTTTTAAAGCTATTCCATGGTTGCTTTTTTCATGGTTGCAGCTGTTGACTTTATGGGGGGTAAACATGTGTTTATACATGTATTCATGGGGTTCGCCTGGGTGAGTGTGTCTGATTGTTGGAAGACCCGAAACACCCGATGACCCCAGGAAACATCACTGATGATGTGTCCAGGCGCATCACATGGTGTTTGTTGTATGCTAAAAGTAGGTTCAGTAGTTGAGGGACAGTTCTTGCCAGAGATGCACAATATATCTGTACTGGGGATGCTAACGATTCATGGACGATCGATTAATTGTCGATAATAATTTAATCAATAACTTAGCAATGGTCGATTAAAGGGTTCGTTCAGGGTTGGGTTAGTGAACGAACCCTTTAAGCAAGGTCATAATTAAGTGTGGGAGGGAGGGATTGGTTGGTGGGGAGTTGATTTCATTTGTGTTTTCATGTTCTCATTCTGGCTTGTTTATTGTCAAAACATGTATTATTAAGTGTAGGGCTGCAACTAACGATTATTTTGATAATCGATTAATCGGACGATTGTTTTTTCGATTAATCGATTAATCGGATAGGTTTTTTTAAAATTCAATTTGATTTTTGTTTATAACTAAATAAAACCCTAAATCAGGGTATTTATGTGTAAAAGTGTACTTTAAAAAGTGCAAAAGCCACACATTGAGTTTTACTAATATAATCTTAAATTTTTACATTTTAAACCCCAAACACAAAAGTTTGTCCAGTTTTTAAACAGTAAAACTTCTTTAAATATCCAAAATATAAATAAACAAAACAAAATATTGAGTTGCGCTGCTCATTTAAACTTCACATTATGAAATTAGGACACAAACATGTTTGTAATAAGATATTAAGCAGCAGATTTTGAATTCCAATGTAGAATGCGATCTGTTATTTCTTGATAACAGACCGCTGCGAAGTATAACACACCAGAAAAACAGAGCGTTGCTATGGACACAGGATTCTAACCGTAGAGACGGAACGGACTATTTTCTTAGCGGAAGCAATACAATCATTTTTAAATCAAGAAACTCCTTTTTAAATCAATATTTTGTGTAAAATTATTGATTTATTTGGTGGGTAGCCATGTAATAAGCGGGATTATCCCTTACATAGTAGACAAATGCTATAAAAAGAGAGCGGAATGGAGGTACGCAGCTGACAACAGGCTTGATTAAAAGTACAGGAAAAATGATGTATTACTGCACAAGCATTCGCTGAAAACCACTGACTACAGTGACTAAAAAACAATATTTTACTGCTGCTGTTATTAACTGCCTTTATATTTAGTGCTTCACTTTGTAAACACCATTTAATTTAACCTATTTCTGCGGTAGCACTATTTTAATCCATCACTTATGTTGCGAGCGAACTGATTGCGCAACCTGATGCTCGATACAAAATAGATCTAACGTTAGTGTGACTGTCCCGAAGTTAGTAAACAAAGCTGTTTACACAGTAGCATTGAATTAAACTAGACTATCCCATTTTCACATCTTCATATAATGAGAATATACAGTTTTTGCTTGCCGTGCTGATGTTTCTCTCCGATTACTCTCTGCCATTTCGCGTGACTGCGTTGTCATGAAAGTGACGTCATCAGTAACGCTCCCCGTGACGTGAGCAGACCAACTAATCGACAATGACATTCGTTGACAACGATTTTCATAATCGATTATTATCGATTTTATCGATTAGTTGTTGCAGCCCTAATTAAGTGCATAGTTTTGAAGCCCGTGCGGCTCATGCACACCTACATTAATGTCTTCAAGCCATGCAGTGGATTAGGTAGGCTAGCTCTTTATTTCGAACTATTATATGATAAATTAAGTTAATAAGTATAATGGCTGAGTATATGCTGCTGGTTCAACTCTTTTACGGTCACCACTTGCATTGTCTCTGATACTTTGGACTTTTACCTGAATTATTTATTATCGTGCTTTGTGTGTTTTGAAGCAATTAGCTTGTATGTCCTTAGACATAAGTGAGTTTTGGGTCTAACTATGGAGTACCCAATAATCTGATTAATAACTCTTGAATGTTTTATTGAATCTCAACTTGCGGTAACACTTTAGTTTAGAGTTTAAATTCTCATTAGTATTAGCTAGTTGCTTATTAGCATGCATATTACCAGGATATTGGCTGTTTATTACTACTTCTAAAGCACATATTAATGCCTTATTCTACATCCCTTAATCCTACCCAATACCTAAACTTACCTAGACCTAAACTACCTCACTTACAAACTCAAGTTGACCCAACTTGCTCTTTATGTTAATACAGCACTAATGCAGACCCATTGCCTATAATCTGGAAAACAGATTCAGGCTATTCCTCTGCTGCTGTAGGCAATTAAATGAATAAAATCAGATTCATATTGATCTCACAGACCCTACACATTTCAACATGTCTCCTCAAAAGTATTGGTGAACTTCCAAAAGTGTTAAACTGTTTGTTTTACCTGGCCATGTGCCTTGAGATCCTGCCAGATTTCAGTATAAGAACAGGAAGGGGATCGATCACCACGCAACCAACTTCCTCACCACTCGTTTTTAAATTTGGCAGAAGACAAAGTGGACGACATTCAAAGAGTTCGTTTTTTTTCTTCTGTCCAATGGCTTTGCCAATGGAGCCGCTGTGAGGAGAGGGTTGTAGAGAGAGAGCTGTGCCTGTCACGGCATTACTCTGACACAGCGTGACAGAGAGAGAGAGAGAGAGAGAGAGAAGGACGAGAGAAGGAGAGAGTGAAAGAGCTGCCTCTTCTCAGAAGCAGTATAGCCATGTCTGTGGGTGACGATGGAGATGGTGAGTGCGTTTATCTAATAAGTAGTATAGAAATAACTACGCTGTTGTGTTGTTTGTGTACATTAGGTATGCATTACGCTCTGTTTATTTGGATTGGATGCAATCAGATGCTTAGTCTGTCTGTTTTTATTTTATTTAGTTTTTTTTTAATGAGTTGTTGTCCAGAAAACACTCTCTCCTATGGCTATTCTTTCAGCTACTTGTCTTTTAAAGGGATACTTCACCGATTAGCATTAAGCTTTGTATCAGTAGAAACTCTGTAGTATTTTCGAGTGACCGTGCTTCCCTCCCTCATGTCCCCCTGAGACGAGAGATTTCTGTATTGTGTGAAAACCAAAAACCTCCGATGACGCAAAAATCATAATTTTGTGTCATCAGAGGCTTTTTTGTCCAGATGCGAGAGACTACAGCCAGTAGGAGGAGCTCGTCCCGCATGTCTTCAACCCGCCCATAGGGGGATCTCACGATAAAACGGCGTCTTTTCAGTTTCGAGTCGACTAGTCGCCTAGCTGTATCATTTCTTCCGATACTGCCCTCTGTAACCGGTGGGTGTGGCTTGGGAGTGGCCTCGTAGGGCAGCGAAGCAAGTGCATTCTGGGAGTTGTTGTCTTTCATCCACATGAGCCAAAAATACATTTTAAGGCTTTTCTCAGTCTAGAAGGCACCAACTTCTAAAATAATTTCACATTTTTACTACATAAATGACCCAATTTAAATACACATTCATCTTTCCAGCGGTGAAGTATCCCTTTAAAGTCGCCAACCATTAAAGCAATGGAATTTGATCAGAATATATTGCATTAAATCTCTCTGACATACTAGTTATATTGGTTTCTGCATCAGTGGGTTTTGTCCCTTGGGAGTTCAAGTGTGACCTGGTTTCTAGGGCATTTTGTTGCCTCCGCTACCCATTATTAGACTCCTCAAGCTCTTGGCCTGGAAATTGAAGTACACTATGAGATGCTGTGTGTCTCTTGACTATAAATGAAGCTTATGTTCGCTGTTCGTTTCGGTGGGCCCTACTACACAGCTCCTTCTCGTCATAATCCTGATAACCAGATTAGATGGCCAGTTAAGTTACGGATTGACCAGTGAGGACTCAGACATCAGCACTCACTCAGTCACCCAGCCATAAGCAATATGGTATCAGACTGTCAGTATGTGTTTCCAGGTCAGTTTTGACTGAGAAATGTGTCATGTACTCGTGTGTAGTCAGTTGCTTTACCTCTGCTGTGTTACATACTGCTGTCCTTCATAACTGTCCGTATGGTGGCGATTTACTTTTTATATCAATAACTGTGTCACAATACAATAATATTACAACTCTTTCAAGTAATCATGTATTCATCTTTTCTTTTTTTTCTTTTTTTTTTATAGCTTATTCATTGATTGAATAGAAATAATTGTGCGTTGACTTATGACAGTACACTGCATTTTATTGTGACTTTTATGATGGGCTGCCTTTTCCACCAAAAATATTCATAAAAAATGCAACTTAACTCGTAAGTATAGAAGCAATATCTTGCTTTGAAGCAAATATTGCTTCGAAAAATATTTCTGTATGACTTTATTTTAAGGTGACGTAGTTACACGCTAATACATGTACTTACTATAGTAATAACAATAAATTATACATAATTACAAGTAGCTAGCCCTAAACCAAAACCTCACCGTAACTCTGTAGTAATTACATGTAGTTAATTAATATTACTCAGTACTTAAGTACAATGTAACCACGTCACCTTAAAAATAAAGTACAACCAATTTTTGCTTCTCATAACCTCTTCTACTGCTGCTTCTTAATAAAAAATTGTTTTCTGATTTGAGCAAGCCATTTTTGGCTGACCAAAATTCAAGCCAATGTGATTCAGCCTTTTATTATTATTATGTTGTTGTTGTTAAAAAATAAAATTTTAGTGTTCTGACTTGAGCAAGCCATTTTTGGCTGACCAAAATTTAAACCAGTGTGAATCAGCCTTTTTTTCTCTCTCCAATCTTTCAAATCCACTGATGTGGGCTGATCTTGTTGTCATGGCAACAGCCTTTTGCAAGCGGCCATCTCTCTCTCTCTCTCTCTCTCTCTCTCGCGCGCTTCGTCCTTGCCTTTTCTCCCTTTTCCCCCTTTTCCCTCTTTTCCCTTCAGCTTGTCCCCTCTTTCTCTCTTGCTTCCTGTTGATGTTTTGTTCCTTTTGCCCGGCCTCAGTCTCGATTGATCTCTCTCTCTCTCTACGGTCGTCATTGGCCCGTCCTTGTTGAATTGTTGTTCACGCCCTCCTGTCTCAACAAAGGGTGGGTTATGCTACTATGCTAATAATGCTACACACATAGTCAGACACACAGAGCCCTTTCAGCTCCGCTAGTGGGGTCAGCATCCATAATGTGTCAGTGCAATCAGGGTCACAATGCCGATTGCCCACACACACACACACACACACTTTCATATGCAATCAAAGACCATGTCTCGGCTGTAGGGGTGTGGCCTTCGTTCTCATCTGTATTTATGCATGTTATTCAACTGTGCATGTTTGACCGTGAATGTGTTTAAACTAAGGTGATCACGCACCGACGTGATGCTAATTAGCTTAGCTTGAGCTCCACACGAAATGAGCCCCATTGACATGCAAGAAGCATCCTCAAATCTCAAAGCTCACTGGCTGCTTATAGATGATGTCATCACTCTCCTGATTGGTTCTTCGGGAGCTGGGAAGGAGGTGGGCGGGGGGGGGGACGGTGTGCAGCAAAGTGCGAGGGAGTGATGGAGCAGGAGACGAGGGGGGATGGAGAGAGAGAGTAATTGAGAGAGAGAGAGAAGATGCCGACCAGCTTTTGGGTGGTGGTTGCTGTGAACTGTGGTGTGTGCCTTGCCGAACCGTCTGGGGATATTTTGTCACCGTGAGAGTCACGGTCATGTGAGCGGCAGCTTGGGCGTTGCCTCGGATACGAGAGAGAGCCACGCCCGCCTTCAGGCATGAGGCGCCTCATCTGCAAACGCATCTGTGACTGTGAGTGTCTTCTCGAAATGTACCTGTTTGATATGATGCCGGTGGCTCAAATGAACGTTGACGTCTGAATCAGTGCAGGCATTGGACGTCGCCCAGGTGCCGTGGAGATTTGGGGCGTTTTAACAGCTGGTAGATGAAACGAAAGGCTGTTTGTGTTCTTACTGGAAGCGCCCAATCTGTTCTTGTGTGTGGGTGGCTTTGGGCTTTTGAGTTTTCAAGGCATTTCTCTTTGTGTGTGCGAGTCATTAACTGTACCTATACTTCCTGTTGTTGCTGTTCAGTAATTGATAGGCCCCTAATAGTTCCTGGTTCTGGGCTGGTCATTGATTACGGAAGCTGATATTGTGGTGGGGAGGAAATCAGACCTTGTACTCGGCATACTTGGTGATATAATCCTAAAACCTATTGGGTTTCAGAGGAAGTGGATTTGTTCATTGATAGATTTCCTTTTTATTGAACCAACTGCATTGGGACTAGAATATGTGACTATGCAAGTTGGCACAGAAATAAGTGGTTTTTGCTTATCATTGTGCAGTAAGTCTATCCTGGAACAAAATTTACAATTAGCTCGTCTATTGAAATGCTGCCGGCACGTCTTGACTTTGCTAACCAATCTTCTCGTTGCTTCTCTCAGATCGTAGTTTTGACGACGATGACTCTGTGGACGGAAGCAGGCCGTCGTCGGCTCAGGCTGCGTTTAAAGTACCCAAAGTACCCAAGAAACCTGGAGAAGCCGCCGGCAGTGCCAGACGACCCAGTGCTACTGGTGCTGCCAAGACAGGTGAGACACGTGTGAGATTGTGTTCTTTAAAAAGTCAAAATTCAATAATAATCCACTTATGGGTCATTATGAGTGGATTGAACCTTTTGAAGCATGTTGTAATGCGTAAAATGTGACTCTTTTAATATGTGTTTTAATTTGGCTATATGTTCTGTTTCATGTCTGAAATGAGTCTGTTGTGTGTTGTTCTGCGCCCTGCTATAATTGCCCCTTGTGGGATTAATAAAGTAGTAAACTAACTAATCACTGACTGACTCAGTTAGTCTGTGCTTTCAGAAAGGTATCATAAGCTTATGGGCTGGGTGTTATGTCTAAAGCATTATTATGATATGAATATATATGTATTGGTTGGTAATGAAATGAAAAATGGCTTATATATTTATTAAATAGCCATGTTGTAAATCGTATTTATTTTTAGACCATCCAGTGAATTCACAAATGAAAGGTACTTGGCTTTGAAAGCTGTATCTATTTTTATTTTTGAACTTGATGGACACAAACTAAAATATTTCTGGCATCAGTGCAAAAGCAGCTTCACACATTACATAACGATTAGAACAAAGGACTCAACTAATATTATAAAAGAGATCGTTACTCTCCTAAATTCTGGTTTGATGAACCACATTCAAAGCTGTTGTAAAATAGTGGATATGCAGACGCTTGTGATATTGCTCAGCAGCCTTACATTTATTTAGCTTTGCATTGTTAATATCTTATTTGTCAGTGTTTGGGACTTGACTTGTTTGGGACACATTTTGCTTTATATTTTTTACGGTTTTGCATTGTTTGTAAACAAAATTCCTGCTACGCTATAGAAAACCTCTATTGGTTGTATAAAGTCATATGTAGAATCTCTATCATTACACGATCTTAACACCCCAGTTCTACAAGTTTGAATATCATTGAAGGAAATGTTACAAAAGAGGCTCTTAAGAAGAAATAATGAATAATGAGTATTTAGTTTGTTTATTATTTCAATGCGAGTTAGAGCTGCACGATTAATCGTTAAAAGATCGCGATCTCGATTCAAACACCCACGCGATCTCATTCCTAAATGACAATTCGCCCGTGTCTATTAAACCTTTGACAAAATCTCACCAGAACGCTCAAATATGCGTTTGCGCTGCGGCTGACCCAGAGAGAGCAGTCATGTATAAGTGTGAAACAGCGTCACAAACCACACAGTGTCATTATTTCTGTGTTACCTTAATTCATATTCTCACAGAAGTACTGGGATAAAAGTTTATAGTTCAGATGAACACTGATGTCTACGGAAGCAATCAAATTAGAGATTAACCAAATTAATCTTTGAATCATTCATTGAAGAGATTCGTTCAAAAACGCTGATTCATCCAGTAAACAAACAAGTGAAGTATTTATTTGAGTCATTGAATCATTCATTCAACCTGTTTTTTTTATTTTTATAATTCATTCAGAATAATTAAACATTTTAAGACTGTGCAGCAATTAACATTTTGTCAGAACCTCTAGTGAATCACGTGTTATTTTGTTTAGTTGAGAATCATGATCTCAGTTTGAAACAAAAAATCGTGATTCGCAGTTTATCCAGAACCGTGCAGCTGTAATGCAAGTACACACTTGCACACATGTCTAATTTTTGTTTTTGTAGCCGCATGAACCGATGCTTTTACAGAACGAGAAGTTTGCACAAATACTTGGTTCGTATCAGCAGCAGTTCGTAATGAATTGATGTTTCTGCTGAGGCTCAATACCAAAGGTCCACCCAAAATGGGTTTTCCTGAAGGCTGACTGACAGCTCGCTGGTGCTGATGTGGCCACACCCCCCTCATGATTGATCGCTCAATTACAGCCAGACAGGAAGACAGACAGGAAGTCCATTAGGATTGAGAGCTGTTAATGTGTCGGATGGGTTTCCTCCCTCCTGTAATAGGTTGCAAAGGGCTATTTCACCGAATAAGAAAATCATTTAAAAATATAACGTGGTTTACAACTTCCTCCCCCACCTATTTGTATCACACACAAACCTAAAACATAATCACATGCTTAGTACACAAAGAACACCCTCCCTTTTGCATGGCGATACAACGATCGCCATAGTAACACCTCAGTTTCTATGGTAGCGGCTGGAACTGTCAGTTGTCTGTCAGCGTGATTGAGATTAAAAATGTCGCACAGTGTTAGACAGAGATGCATCTGCCCCTCATAAACTTCATAGTTGTCTTGTGTCTTAATGGATGTCAATCGTGTGTGTTGCAGGAGCCTCTAAGGAAGCGGCAGGAGCTGTGGATGAGGAGGATTTTATCAAAGCATTCACAGACGTCCCCACGGTTCAGGTGAGACACACACTTGCCTATAAATGAGAGATTCCTCAGAACCTAATTACAAATCTACCTGAGGGTTTCACAACGTTCACGTTGATGTTTGATCAAAGACTTGGAAGTGTTTGATCTAAAACTCACGTGCCTCTCTCCTGACATAGATCTACTCCTCACGGGACCTGGAGGATAATCTAAACAAGATCCGTGAGATTCTATCTGACGATAAACACGACTGGGACCATAGAACAAGCGCGGTGAGTTCAACATGCACGATTTAAACACTTGTGCAAGCATTTTTGTCTAAGTTATGCTAGTTGATATAACAGTTGCCTTGGACATACACTGACACCTAGTGGTGTGGATGCAGCATTGTGCAAAACCACGGTTTCAGTGAGAATGTAATGCCACTGCTTAAAAATGCACTATTTACAGTCAGCCATAATTAATTGATCAAGTGACCTAACATGTCCAGTTAAATGGCGGTTACTGAGATAAAGGAAGTCAATTTGACTGGTCATGTGATCTCAACATGGCTGCCCCCATGAGGGGACCCACTCTGTGTATAATAAAACAGCTTTCATTAGGTTACTGATTCAACTGCAGTCAATTCATTATTCATTTCTTTGTTTAAAACTTTTTAATAAGGGAAAACAAGTGACCAACTCTTTGTTGAAACCCCCCCCCCCCCCCCCCCATCCGAGTGACCATCCCCCATTTTGATGACCATCCGAGTGTAACGGATTATGCAAAAAAAAATAAAAAAAATGTAGTGTTGTGGTTTGTTATACCCACTATTTCTTAACAGAATTTTGAGATGTGGGCATTGCACTCAAAAAAGAATGCAAGCTTGCAGTTCGATCTCTTTACAGTTACTACGCTCATAAAAAATACACCTACACCTACACTTGCTTGTTGGTTTCAAATTCTACAAATGGCACATTTAAGGTCCAACAACAAATGTTTTATCAAAATGTATTTTAGTCACTTTAGTCACACATTTTGGCGCGCCCTCGTTCACTGAAGTCTGTGAAGTTGCTCGCTTGCATAAGGCTCGTCCAGGAAAATGGAAATATTTGCATGTAATAAATATATACGTTATGCACTGAGAAAAAAACATTACATCTCAAACTCATTAAACCGAACTACTATATGTCAGAGCATCTGACGGGGTAAGCTGCGTTGATTACTTTCTTACGAGTTATTTTAAAGCCCTTAATATAAAGCATGTCTCAAGTTTAGGACAAATTGGATTATGCTCTTCCCCGCAGCAGCTCACTGCTTTCCTCTGCTATTTTTCAGATGCGCTCGTAACATCAATCTACTGTATATCGATATAAACGGTATTGCCTTGTTTTTGTTTTTTTAAATATACAGATATATCGTACAAACTCAATATACTTGCAGTCAAGCTGAGTTTTAAGCAGACTAAATGGTTGGAGAAGTCCTGCATCACCAGAGAAGTCTGTCGTCTTACCGGAAGATTGAGTTGACATTTTGATTGAACATTACGAGGCCAAAATAAAACAATTGAAACGCATGGATGAATCGGTCACAATAACATCTATAAAATGCATTCACAAAATGCATAGGGTGAATTTTCATTTAATGCCGTCTTTAAACTATGGCTGGGCGATATATCGCATGACGTTATGCGCATCTCGTCAGTAAAGCCGGTTCCTTGATTAGTAGTAAATCACCTGCTTTCAGATGGAGCGGCATTTACTACACAGAGCCGTAGTTCACTGACAAGCTGAGCCATATCGCATTAATTAGGTGATAACAATGTCATGCGATATATCGCCCAGCCCGACATTAAACATCACCATTGTTTCCGTATTTTGTTTACAAGAAGTGACTGAACTTGTTTGCTGAATATTTGTGGTTCCATTGAAAATTCAAGAGGGGATGGCATTGGGATGCACTAGACCTAGAGTTTTCTTTGTGACCATACATAGGGATTGTTTACACTAAAAAAAAAAAAAAAACCTCTATCTGGCTTTTATGTAGCTTTGCCAATGCATCCCATTCATTTGTGACTTTGATGTGGTCTTGTTTTCCCCTCCCTCTCCCTCCACAGCTGAAGAAAATCCGATCTCTGCTGGTTGCCGGGGCAGCAGACTATGATTGTTTTTACCAGCACCTGCGCCTATTGGATGGCGCATTTAAGCTGTCGGCAAAAGACCTGCGTTCTCAGGTGGTGCGGGAGGCTTGCATCACAGTGGCGTGAGTGTCAAACTGACATCTTGAACAATGTTATCTCAGATCTCTGGCATTAGAAAGCTGTGTGTGCATAGTATGCAGATTATTGAGATCTGTTTCCCATCAACCGCTCGATTAAGGGCTAGAGACGAGTCGACGGGCTCATGGGGGCTGCTTACACCTGGCCACTTCATGCGTTTTCTCAGATCGGATAGCTATCTGATTTATCAAAACGATTCCATTTACACCTGGTCACATAAATGTGTTTTTGCAAAACGGATTTAAATCCGATCTTCAGTTCCCGCGCTATATGCAGATTTAATGGAGTGCACGTCACCGAAAGCAACAGATATGAGCTGCATTTTATTGATCATCAGTTAAAATTTCAAAATCAAAGACCGCAATAGGAGAGAGCAGAAACAGCCCTGGTAAGATCATTTCGTTTCTTTACTTTTAATGATGATTGTTGACACAATGTTAAGCGACTTACTTTCACTTTGATTTGCGATAGTTTGCACGTTGGCTTAATGAATAGATGCTCAGCTTCTCATCTGCGCCGATGCGTGTTGCAGTAGTGTCGTCATATCTGGCTCTAACATTACATAAAGCCTGTAACACACTCTCACACGTTTATTTTTTTTGCATTTTTGGGAGGAGTAAAATTTACATATGTGGTTTCAACAACCAGATACATTTACACTTGTCCAGTTTCGTCTGCAATGCGGCCCAGACCTAAATCTGAAAGAGTAATGGTCTGGCATCGACTAATGAAAATCGCCCAGCTCGAGGGGCGGCACCAAGCATGCATTTGAAAATCTCACTGCACGCAATAGGATAAGAGATATCCCCATACGCTTAGCTTCCAGCGGAGCTAACTGATAGATTATACTCTTACCGTATCCGGTCGGCAAAACAGCAAAAACGTCCTTCTTGCAAAGGAACGATTCGAGCGGCGTCTTCTGTTCCTGTTTTAGATAAAAAGCCAAGTCTAACTCGTTCATTGTAGCGGCCAAAGCCGTTTCAGACAGCTGGTGTTCATCCATAGCCATCTTGCAATGTTTACTAATGACTTCGACGTCACAGCGCTGTCGTCATCTGTTTAGCTCGCCTCTGGCCCGCCTATATCAGATAACCCGATGTGATTGGTGCAGCTCGGATACAAGGGCATATTTAATGAGCATCATTACTCGACACCAGAGTAACTCGCTGAGCAAATTCAACTTGTGCTCTCGCGAGAACTCTGGATTACCAGGGTAGCCCAGACCTCCTCCTGAAGTGGTTTGAGCAATCGGAATCAAATCCGTCTCGAATGCGTTTCGGAGGACATTTACACCTGGTCTTTTCACGATCGGATAGCGATCCGATCACAGAAAACGCATGAAGTGGCCAGGTGTAAACAGCCCCATAGAGCAAAGCGATTCCTATTTGCAGTCTACTGGATCTTAATTTGTGGATTCTTGCTATTGTTTTGTGTTCATTGTAAAGAGCATCAATTTATCGTGTCATGTTTGTGCAGGCATCTCTCCACACTATTAGGGAATAAGTTCGATCATGGAGCAGAGGCCATCGTTCCAGTGCTCTTCAATCTCATCCCTAACTGTGCCAGAGTGATGGCCACATCCGGCACAGCAGCCATACGCATCATCATACGGGTGAGAAACGGTGGTGTGCAGGAGTTCATTCTGTCTGTCTGACTGCACTGTGTCTGCATGTTTTGACTTGTTTGTTTTTGTATTTTCAGCACACTCATGTCCCACGACTAATTCCTCTCATCGCTAGTAACTGCACGTCAAAGTCTGTGGCCGTCCGGAGGTGAGATGTTAAAACTGCGTCTACACACTATAGCTGAGCACTGCAGGAATATTAGATGACACTCTATTTTACGGTGTCCTTTTTACACGTCACATGTAGTTACTATAGTGATAACTAGGCTATAAAGTAAGCATAATTATGTGCAACTAACCCTATAGTAAGTACATGTAGTTAATTATTACTCAATACTTAAATATAGAATTACACTGTAACAAGGACACTTTAAAATAGTGTAACTGAATATTTGTTTTCCACCTACAAGCTTATCCATCTGTCTATCCATCTGTCTATCCATCTATGTCTGTCTATCTATCTATCTATCTATCTATCTATCTATCTATCTCTCTCTCTCTCTATCTATCTATCTATCTATCTGTCTGTCTGTCTATCCATCTGTCTGTCTATCCATCTATGTCTGTCTATCTATCTGTCTATCTATCTATCTATCTATCTGTCTATCTATCTATCTATCTGTCTGTCTGTCTGTCTGTCTGTCTATCCATCTGTCTGTCTATCCATCTGTCTATCTATCATCTATCTATCTTATCTATCTTTATCCGTCTGTCTATCCGTCTGTCTATCCGTCTGTCTATCCGTCTGTCTATCCGTCTGTCTATCCGTCTGTCTATCCATCTATCTGTCTATCCATCTGTCTATCTATCATCTATCTATCTATCCTATCTATCTTATCTATCTGTCTATCTATGTATCTGTCTGTCTGTCTGTCTATCCATCTGTCTATCTATCTATCTATCTATCTATCTATCTATCTATCTATCTATCTATCTATCTATCTATCTATCTATCTATCTATCTATCTATCTATCTATCTATCTATCTATCCATCTGTCTATCTATCTATGTGTCTGTCTGTCTGTCTGTCTGTCTATCTATGTATCTGTCTGTCTGTCTATCCATCTGTCTATCTATCTATCTATCTATCTATCCATCTGTCTATCTATCTATGTGTCTGTCTGTCTGTCTGTCTGTCTGTCTGTCTGTCTGTCTGTCTGTCTGTCTATCTGTCTATCTATGTATCTGTCTGTCTGTCTGTCTATCCATCTATCTATCTATCTATCTATCCATCTATCCATCTGTCTATCTATGTGTCTGTCTGTCTGTCTGTCTATCTATCTATCTGTCTAACTATCTATTTGTCTGTCTATCCATCTGTCTGTCTGTCTGTCTGTAAGAATTTAAAGTTGACTTGAAAGGTTTTTCCTCTAGAATGAGCGAGTTTGGACCAAACAAGTGTTAATGCAGACATTTAACAGTAAAACACATAATCTATAAAAATAAAATAATCTTAAATGTTTTCCAGTGATTGTTTCTCACTACTCACTTAAATTATTTATCAATTTTTATTTTTATTTTTTTTATTGTTTTAAATATTTGTTACTAAACATTGTAAAATACGTCCCCATACAGCATAAATCCCTTGAGGGTGATGACAAACAAATATTTAAGTGTTTAAGTGTTCGGCTCAATTAATCAAAATGCCCAGTTTAAAAGAGCTGATTTGTGGAAATGAGTCTTCCCAACTCTTTTGCCAATTACCAGACACCCTATTAAAAATAACATCTTAACATGTTTATACTTGCGAGTCAGGAATCTGCTGGCACGATCTTTAAGAGTTTAATTTCTTCATGTATTTATTGTAACCGTTCAGTTTATCTCCCTGCCCTCTTGAGCACTTACCAAGACCTGTGTGGGTTCATTACTGAGTTCTCTTTCTTCCTCTCTGTACGTGTTAGGCGCTGTTATGAGTTCTTGGATCTCCTGCTGCAGGAATGGCAGACTCACTCTCTGGAGAGGTACCGCCACAGCACAGGCTAAACCACAGTGCCTACTGGTGTCGAAAGGCCAGCACTGCACTACATAACCTCTCTTCTCTTTCGTCTGTGCCTCAGGCATGCGGCGGTGTTGGTGGAGAGCATTAAGAAGGGAATCAGAGACGCAGACTCGGAGGCTCGAGTGGAGGCCAGGAAGTGAGTGCCGTCCTCAAATTACTTCATGTATTTCGCTGTTTCGTGTTGTGTTTTATTTCTGATGTTGCTCTCTCTCAGGGCATACTGTGGGTTGCAAGCTCATTTCCCTGGGGAGGCGGAGTCTCTGTATAACGCATTAGAACCGTCCTATCAGAAGACTATTCAGAGTCTAAAGAGCTCGGGCAGCGTGGCGTCCCTCCCACAGTCGGATCGCTCGTCCTCCAGCTCGCAAGAAAGCCTTAAGTAAGAATATCTCACTCGTCTGCAACCGACTGCTGCAGTAAATGGTGAAATTGAATAAGAGCTCTGTATTTTTCCCTCTTTTCTTTTTCAGTCGGCCGCTGTCAAAGTGGTCAGCTGCTCCAGGCAGAGGTGAGATCTTTCGTGTGTGTGTGTCCGTGTGTATTTGTAATTGACTCATGTCGTGTTCGAACCCCAAATCACTCAATATTTTGTTTAAAATGTATATAATGCATTAGGAATATTTTAGGGCCTAACAAATAGTAATCATGTAATCATGTAAAATGCTTTTTAAAACTACAAATATTCCATGTAGTCTAAACATTTCATGCATAATTATCAAAATGCTTATGGTGTGAGACTTCAGGAAGTTAACTTTTCATAGAAGTGTTGTGATAATAAAACTATTAAAATATTTTTGATCATTGAAATAAATCTGAAATTTAGATGGAAACTTAAACTCAGATCTTTAAACGAAAATTAGAAATGTTGCCTTTTGCAACTAACTGAAAACTAGTTTAATTTTAAGTACTAAAATTACTAAAAACTGAATTGAAAATAAATTAAAGTTAAATAGGAATAATTGAATATAACAAAAATACCTTAATAAACTTCACTAAAATTTAAATGAGAACTAGGCAATGGAAAAATAGTAATTATTAATAACACAATATAAAATTAAATAAAAAAATTTGTTTATAATGACATGGCCTTCATTGTTAAAAAATGTATATATATGTAGCATACACATTTGTTTGTTTGTTACCTTAGTGCCTGCGAGCTCAAAATCGTCAGGATCTCCAGGCTCTTTGCAGCGTTCCCGCAGTGATGTGGATGTGAACGCAGCCGCCGGTGCTAAAGCCAGACACAGCGGACAGGCTGGAGGGGCCGGTCGAGTCACGGCAGGCCTGGTCCCCGGATCATACGCATCTCTCGGTAGGAGCCACATACGGTTCTTAAGGCACAGTTTTATCAACTCATGAACAGAAGAGGTCACACGTGTGAATATGCAGATATGCACGCTCTTACACCACACGCAATAGAAACTGATGTGAAGAATTGTCTTAAAGTGTAACTTTGCAGATTTTCGAACCACTTTGTATAGTTACAATGTCTACGTACTCGTTTTCTGTGTTACCTGGACAGAGAAACTCAAATTTGTCAGCAAAAGACCTCTGACGGCTTCAGGGCTTTCTTGAAAACTACACACAGACAGTCGGATCAACAGAGGGTTATTAACAGAACAGTCACTGAAAATCCTATCATACTTTGTCTTCTCTTTACACTTTGGCAACAGCTTTTTTTTTACCCGTATGTGACACTGGTTTTGCTTTGGGCAGAACTGACGGAACGGCAGTTTTTCTTTTAGTTTTTTCCCCCCTGCGTTTGGCCTAAAACACTGTATTCGTGGTCATCCAGTTTGAAATGTTGACTAGAAACACTGAGATTCTCTGCGTTCTCTCCATATTTACGATACGTTGCAGCCTACAGCGTGCTGGATCCTTCACTTTTTGAATTCTAGCCCCCTGGGAAAATACAAGTCAACCCCAGTATTACAAAGTTTGATAAGAAGCGTTTCCTACTAAAGCAAGGCGGTATTTGTCAAGCCTATCCAGTAGAATCAGACTGGGAGTGGCCTCGGACTGCAACATGCACCAGTGCATTATGGGTGTTGACATTTTCCTACCTATTTTCCTACCTATTTACCAAAAAGGAAAACAACGACCCTTCAATTCGTCAAGGTTACGTGTGTGTGTGTGTGTGTGTGTGTGTGTGTGTGTGTGTGTGTGTGCGGTTTTTGACGTGTGATTCTGTTGTTGAGTGTGTTTGTGTTTTATGTTCTAACTGGTTTGCTGTGCTCCTCTCTCTCTTCTTTGGCTTAAGATGATGCCTCTGATAAAGATGGTAAGATCATCTGCCGTTTGCTCATCCCGTCTTCATCTTCTCCTTTTCTTAATTGCCCCCCCTCCCCCTTTCTATTGGCCTTCCTTCCTGCTCATGCTTTCCTACTGTTTGTCTTTGAATCGTTGATCAGGATTTTGGTGATTTTTATGTGTCTCTGATTTATATTAAATTATGCTAGGAGGAAAGTTGTTTGCTTTTTGTGCTAGTTATTCCAATGCTTTCTAGGTATAATAGGGAACCCGATCCTCTCACGCGTAGTGGGCGGAGCTCGTTGTGTGTGATGTAGTGCTGCTGCTGTCTGCTGGTGGCCTGTGGTATTGCAAGAAAACGAATGATCTGCCTTTCAGCTTGTGGTTGTGCCAAGTTGAATTGCTTCATTAAAAATCTCCCATACTGATCCGACACTCTCCTCTTATTCTGTCCATTCTGTCCCATCTTCTTTCCTTTAACGCAATCATTAATACGTTCCCTCAATCACAGGACTGGCCAGTGGGTGGTTGTGGTGGGCCAGCGAAACACTGGAAATCTCTTTGACTTATTCATGTGATGGTGTGTTATGATTGGCCTGATGACTTACAGCATTTTTGTTGCTATCCAGGGCGACTACGGACTAAGCAGACTTTATCGACGGCATCTAGCATGGGCAGCAGTCAGGTCGACTCAAGAGGGCGGACCAAATCAAAAATAACATCTCAGTCACAACGTAAGTACCTGCAATGTTCATACAATATTCATACGCATTCTACGTCTGCAGTGAACGAGCACAAATATTCTAGATGAACATTATTATGTGTTGTCATTTTCCTCACCATAAACGCATCGTATCAATGTAACAAAACTAGTCAGTAAATATATGTTGGTGCAAAATATTTGCAAAACTCCCAAAAATTATCCATACACTTCATACTTAATCATTCCTTTTATAAAGTATGTTTTAAACACTTTGAAACACAAGCATTGAAGTTACAATTTAAGGAGGTATTTCTGTGAAAGGGTATACCAGAATTGCACCTACACTTTGTGCATATACATCATTTATATTTTATTTAAATAGCCAATGTTGTTATATTTAAGTAGTACTATGAAAATATAATATTGCTCATCAAGGCTGCATTTATTTGATCAAAAATACAGTATAAAAAAACAGTAATAAATGTTATTACAATTTTAATACAACGTTTACATTTTTAAATATTATTTATAAGCATTTATATATGATTATTTATCATTGTTTCAGTTTCAAACTTATTTCTTATTTTTTTTAATAAAAAAGTTCAAAAGAACAGCATTTTTTTGAAAATCTTTTGTAATGTTATATATTTATTGTTGCGTCTGATCAATTTAATGCATCCTTGTTGAATAAAACTATTAAAGTATTTTTAAAATAATGACCCAGTGCTTGTGCTTAATTTATGCACAACACAAGCATGCGGTGAAACGTGACTGTAAACAGTCTTCCCTCATACCACGTGCTGTAAAACACATTGTCATCTGCATGCCAGTGTGTGTGTGTGTGTGTGTGTGTGAGAGATTATCAGGAGTCATCCTGATCTAAGGATGTAACCCACAGCTCCTCCAACTGTTTCTGTGCCTCTAGGTTCCGACGATTCTGATTGCACGCCAGGTACCCTCGTCTGACATGTGGGGCGAGTGTGTTTAGTTCATGCAAACGTGTGTGTGAGCGAGCAAACGTTTGTATGTCTTGAGTGGCCTGCATGCTGTGTGGTCTCCACTTGGGTGTAATGGTATCAGTCTATTTCTGCCTGCAGGCGTGTAGAAACACAAACTCTCACACACGACGGTTTAGCAGTGTATGTTGGGCAGCCTGGGCTGCTTTAACATGTTAAGAGTGTTGATGGAACTAAAGCAGTGGCAAACACAACCATGATGTTTTTCATCTTTTGTGTGCCTTCATGGTGATGTTGTGGAGTAACGTCAGTTGTAGGGCTTCTTGAATCTATGTGCGCGACTCATGCTGATGTTTTCATTTGCAGGCTTATGGTTTTATTCATTTGTACGATGTGTGTGTGTCAAAAACAACACATTGACAGCATGTTTTTTTACCCCATAATGCATTTGTATTCGTTTAATATGCTGTTCCTCCTCCCACCCAATGGGTCTCTTGGACCCGTTCCCGCTCCCTAATCCTTTCCCCTCATTGGCTCAGGATCACAGTCTGCTACCCCTGTTGGTGGTAAGATTTTCAACATATTTCACCTGTCAGTTATTCACGTAGTCCAGTCACTCCCATCCTGTGGGCCTCCACCCTCTAGTCTTACATCTTCCCTTCTCCTGATTCACGGAAAAACATGGTTTTGCCATCAGCACCCACTCTCTTCACTGCATGGAGGGTGTGTCGCTTGGTTCACATTGGATGGTGTTTTTTTTCTTTCTTTTTGTTCTCTCTTCAAACCTGTGAAAAACTTGAACCTTATATAAGGCTGGGCGGTATGACAATATATGCCCTTCGTTGACACCGATTATGCTTTTGCTGGGAATCTGCTACATTGATTCCTCTATATCTGTGGTGCGATTTTATTTTTCAAAAAGAATCCACAAAATTGTAGAAAACTTTTTTTTTTTTATGTAATGTGAAGCTGTTTCAGTACTGGTTCTTTCATCTGTCATGACTATATCTTAAGAAATATTTTTCTTGAATTTCCAGCAAAAATAACTATTTTCTGATTTATACCATTAAAGGGACAATGTGTAGGAATTTCTCCCATCTAGTGGTGAAATTGTATTTTGCATTCAAACGAATACTGCTCTCCAGCGCCTCGCTTTTTCAAATGCGTGTTGCATCTACGGTAGCCGTTACGTACCATAAAGCTATGACAGGATGTCTTTTAATAGCACTTTGAGTTATACTGTCTGTCTATATAATAATAAAGTACACAACCAAGCAATGAAAAAAAAGCTTGTAATTAAGACCGTAACATTGACTTACCTGTCGAGAAGAAAGCAGGCAACTTCAGCGTCCCTTTTGAAAGCTTTCTCCTGCGTTAAGCTCTTTCCACCTGGAAAAAGCTATCCCGACGTTAACCCTTGTTTTTTGTAATCTCCGGTCACGTTTCGTTTTTACGGTCTACTTTGGACTTTTTCAACGACGAGGACTCCTTATCCTGTGACTATCCGTACAGTGCAGCCTTTTAAACTTGCCGGGGCAGTGACAAGAGCCTCTCACTGCTCTGCTCCTCCGCTTCTGCTGGTTTCAGTCACGTGACGCTGGCTCTGAACGAAAACGCGTTGGCCTAGTACTTTTTGTCCCTCTCTGCTATTATAGTTTTTCAAGATGGCGGAACTACATGGAAGCCTCCGTGGACCTACCCGTCCCATGTATATAAAGATAATAAATTCTTCGTTTACGAGGATAAGTCAGATCATTGGCAGACGTATTTGTACACCATTGAGGACATATTTAAGAATAAAAATATTGATTTTAGATAATAAAATACCTAAAAAACTACACATTGTCCCTTTAACATGATATAAGAATTTGGTCATATCGCCCACCCCTGCTTTACGTGTCACTGTGTGGGGAAATTTAAAGATTTGGTAATTGGTGTGTCAAAGTGCAGCGTGAGCATGTTCATTTGTGTTTGTGTAGTCTCTGTAGTCATAGAAACATTTTCACTTGGTAAACCTCATTCTTCCCTTTTGGTCTTGACACAATCGGAATCACAGCACTAGCACTTTTATGTCAAACTGTCATCTGTATATGTGATTATTGTAGTGTGAATTATTGCTGTGTGGATAAACAGTAAAAATATAGCATAGCTATGAGTTGTTGATGTTTGGTTTTGGTGGACAATAATGTAATTTGTGCTATTTATTATATACAGGGCTTGACATTAACTTTTTTGCTCACCAGCCACTGTGGCTTGTGGTTTTCCAAAGTTACTAGCCGCTCAGCATTTTCACTGGCCACAATTTTGACATCGAAACCATAGGGGAAAACTGCCATATAGATTTTTTTTTTTATATATTATCTCATAATTTGGCAGCGGAATATTAGGCACTTTAAGACCTGACACACTTTGGGTCACAAAATCTGCGGGAATGAATAAAATTATGCTCAATATCCCACACTGAAAAATTCAAGCACTGTAACACCAACAATATTCATCCGGAGCAAATGAAACAAGTGAGTAAAGGGTTTTAGTATGCGTGTCAACTCACTGTCGGAGTATTTGTATTGTGTATCCTGCAGAAGAGTTTCAGATATTTCATTATCGATATGTATCGAGAAATCTATATTTTTGTCAACACTAGATTGCACGTAGTTTATTATTTCAGATGCCTTTTTAAATTGAAAAATTAACATTTATATATAAATTTCAACCCGCCAAAGTTGCTAGTAGGAGTGAGTGTGTTACACGCCACTGCTAAAAACCAAGACGAGTTTTAATGTCAAGCCCTGATTATATATATAAAGCTGTTTGTGTGTGCATTTAGTGGTCTGTCAGTCTCACTTTTGTCTTTTCATTTTCTATATATTTCCAGCGGGTTCTCGCTCGGGTTCCCCAGGCCGGGTTTTGACCAGTACAGCTCTGAGCACGCTCAGTACGGGAGCTCAGCGTGTGAGTGCCGCTCCAGGCTCCCACCGTCGCAGCAGGATCCCACGCAGTCAAGGCTGCAGTCGAGACTCCAGCCCCACACGCCTGTCTGTTGGTAAGCACTCGTTTCTGTCTGTGACCGTGAGAATCTCTTCTGTCTGATGAATAAAATACCTTTTTTATCAGTGAGTGTCCATTGAATCTGTTGGCACATAAGATCATAAAGTGTTGCAATTGGCCCCAAGACTTCTGTAGGCCTTCACGTAAAGGGGTGATAGTGTTCTTACCAAAACTGAAATGTTTTCTTTCAATCAAAGCTCCTTCAAACATCAGCCACGTCTACAATGGATCAAAAGGAGGTATGACTTTTTTTTGTAGTTTTTTTTTTGCCTTGGCCTCTGCCAGCCATCCCATAATGGTAATCCATCTGCCTGCCTAAGCTGGGGCTGTCATCCTAATGGTGTTTCATGCTGGAGGTTGTGCTGTTTTGCGCGTAACGCTCTGCTTTGGGAAAGCAGAACATGCCGTCTCATTAACCTGCTGGGTCTTCCCTTGTCTGCTGTGATGTTAAACCCCACAGCTTGATGCTGATCTTTGCAAAATGAATGTGTGAAGTCCATCTCATGAATGCAGATGAACGTTGAACATTGGTTAAGAGACAGGATATAAAAGCAAACATCCAGACCTGCCACCTCCCATTTAATAACATTCACCCTTTAATTCCTAACCTTTTAACTGTTCGTCCTGTCAGTGAATGTCTGCTCATTTCTAATCTATTTCTTTAATGTGGAATTTGTGCATGGATTCTAGAAATTAGTACAAATATTGAGTTTAATATATGTTGTCTTCCTGCCTATTTTATGCGAGGTTCCTCAGGGCTCTGTATTGGGACCCTTTTTTTTTTTTTTTAAGTTCAAACTCCATTGTCATTTCAGTGCTTTACAATACACACAATTGTTACGGCTATTCCTTCTATATTTCTCCTGCTTTTGTCTGTCTGTTATACCCTCCAATGTCTCTGTTCTTCTTTATCTTTTTTTCTCTCTGCTCTTTTCTTTGTGTCTTCTCTTGGGGGTGGGTCAGCGAGGGGTAGTCGTATACCACGGCCTAGCGTGAGTCAGGGCTGCAGTCGTGAGGCCAGTCGAGAGAGCAGCAGAGACACCAGCCCTGTGCGCTCCTTCACGCCGCTCGGTGAGTAACCACGGCAACCATTTCATCTACCAGGACCAATCAGCTTCAACACAGCAGGGGCATAAACAATTAGTAAAGATCATGCGATGTTGAAAAATGAAAAGCGATATGCCCTCCCTTTGCTTCATTTGAAACTGGAAGTCAAGCTTTTGCACATTTTGCTCTTTGCCTGGACTCAGTTTGCTTCAAAATTGCCAAACACAAATGTTTGTGCTGCACTGCTGGCGCACATTGTATTAAGAATATATTTGGGGTTAAAAATCCCTCACATGGTTCAGCCTGGTCAGGAAGCATTTTTCTCCTGGCCTTGTTTTTTTTTTCACCTCATCTTACATGGTGAACATTACTGATGGATGCTGACACAAGCTTTGTCTGAGATGGTCCGTAAATGCAGCACACCAGAGAAAAAAGATCATAAAGGTAAAACCTCAGACAGGAATTATTAGGAATAACCCTAATAGTCAACATGCAATTAAAATTCAGAGTTTATATATTTTTTTTTATGTACATTCCTCATAAGTACCTACCATACTTTGGTTTTATCTCTTGTTGAATGTCCCGTTTTGCACAAAAAATGTCATATGAGGAAGAAAAATAGTTTGTGAATGACAATTACGCAAGTATAAATCACTAAGTTTAATAGTTTAATATATAGTTAATATGTGCAAGCTTTCTGACAAATAGCCGTAGTCCTCGGTGTACCAAAAATGCGTAATTATACTTTATACATATTTATACATGTTTGTTTTGTTTTTTGAGAATCAACATTTTCAATGCACATTTATTTTGAGTGGCACAAGTTTCAAAGTGGAATAAAGATAAGAACATTTAAGATAGAGACTGTCTGCTTCCTGCAATATTTTTGATGTTAGGTATGACACATTTAAAACTTATTTTACCTGATGAAAGTGTGAAAATATTCTTGCTGTAATGCAGAACTGGACTAATATCCGTCAGCACTGACACTTGAAGTGTGTGAAATTGTGTGTCACAGCAGGGCGTGTGTGTGTGTGTGTTTGGTGATGGGACGTTCTCACTTTACTGCTAATTGGGAGTTTCTCTGGTGAGCTCTAACACTGGCCTGGTTATTTACGCGTGTGTGCTTGTTTGCATTCTTGTGTGTGTGTTGCAGCATCCCGGCATTATTCGCGCTCAACTGGTGCTCTTCATGCCCCAGATGCCTTCGGGGCAGCAGGTGAACTGTCACCTCAGCGGCACAGGACTCTTTTCAAACATTTTTTTTTTTTTAAGTCATTGTCACTTTTTGTCATCTCATCCTTCTGCTTCTTTCAGTTTAGCCTCCATCGGACCTGCATGCTTTAAGTTTAGTTTTAGTCATAACAACCGTTCCAACCATTACCTCGATAACAACCGCATTCAAGTAGATTCACGTGGAAAACCTTTCAGTGTCACTCATGATTTTTCCTGAATTTAACCCAAGTTTTTTTCTACGTGTCCTTGTTTTTTGTTGTTGATGATGTTGTTGTTGTTGTTTGGGCATTTGTGGTTCTTTTTCATAAATGTTTTATATTGTGATAATTTGTTTTTGGTTCTCTAGTCTCAGTGTCTTTATTGTTGGTGCATTATTTTTAACTGATTGCTCAGTATCGATAAGATCACTGCATGCATTTTTTTGTTTGGACATATAGGTGTTTTTTATTTTTTTATTTTTTTATTTGTGGATGTGTGTGTAAAATGTGTGATGTGTGTTGTAGGTTCTGGGTTGGGTATGTCTCAATCCAGTCGTCTGTCATCTTCAGTTAGTGCCATGAGAGTGCTGAACACCGGATCAGACGTGGAAGAAGCCCTGGCAGATGCGCTGGTAAATATATTATACACAGTCTCACACACACACACACACACAGGAACTCTGCTTACACCCCACTCACATATAAGTTTACATTTACATACCCAGAATATCTCATGTTTAGCCATTTAAAGAAAGATAAATCTTTGTTTTGTTTATATATATATCATTCAAAAGTTGAGGTGAGTAAGATGTTCGTTTTAAAAGAAATTACATTCAGCAAGAATGTGTTAAATTGAGAGTTAACTTTCTGTTAATCTGAGAATCCTGAAAAAATGTATCAAGGTTTCTAAAATAACATAAAGCAGCACAACAGTTTTTAACGTTGATCATAATAAGAAATGTTTCCTGACCACCAAATCGGCATATTATATCATCATTTATAAATGAGGGATCATGTGACACTGAAGAATGAAGATTTTTTTTCACAATAGTGCTGTTTTTACTATATTTTTGATCAAATAAACGCAGCCTTGATGAGCATAAGAGGCATCATTAAATATGAAATGAAAAAAAATGAAAAACATTACTGACCCCAAACTTTTGAATGGTAATTTAAGTGCTGTATATACATGCTCTTGTGTAGGATGTCAAATGTACTGATCCATACCATTATTTTTTTACTATAAATCAAACTTATGCAAAGAACTGTACTCACAAAATTAACAAAAGATTCACATAACCATTGTATCATGCACTTAAATGTCTGTCTTTAACTTGTCTATCATGCTTTAACTCTAACCTTTTGGCTTTATCAATGCTGCCAGCTTTTAGGAGATATGCGGGGCAAGGTTAGTCCGTCTGGCTTTCTGTCTGTCTCTCTGCATTAAAGCTGATGTTAAACTTACATTTTCAGTCTTTCCTTCAAGTTGTCTTGTGTTAAATACATGCCTAAAATGATCATATGGATTTCATTTTATGTTTCCTAAGCAGAAGAAACCAGCTCGGCGGCGGTATGACACCTATGGGATGTACTCGGATGATGATGCAAATAGCGACGCCTCCAGCGCGTGTTCAGAGCGTTCGTACAGCTCCCGAAACGGCAGTATTCCAACGTATATGCGGCAGACTGAGGACGTGGCCGAGGTGCTCAATCGCTGTGCCTCTGCCAACTGGTCCGAGAGAAAAGAGGGGCTGATGGGATTGCAGGCGTTGCTGAAAAACCAGCGAACTCTCAGGTTACACATTCTTGTGTTTCTCATAGTTTTGCTAAATTGGCTGATTTTTGTTTCATATGTAAATAAACTCTCTCACGTTCAACGCAAGTTTGTGTTTAACTTGTTCTTTCTATCCGTTTCAGCCGTGTTGAGCTGAAGAGGTTGTGTGAAATTTTCACCAGGATGTTTGCAGACCCACACAGCAAGGTACCTTCGCATGCCACTTTCATTCACACACACAAGCACACACTCCTGCGGACATAAACCAGCATGAACTCTTGCATCACACAAAACTGCTTGACTGTATCGGATTCTGCCTCACCCACAGCCCATATTCTCGCCACAGACTCACAGACCCACGCCTCTCGGGCATGTGCAGTGTACACTAACTCTCGGGTTGAGGACCGTAGCTAATCGCATGGTTTGGTTTGAGTGGATTTCTGATTTCAGAAAAATTAGAAGCTCGTCTTTTTCAACCACTGCAACGCCAGCCCAAACTTCCTCCGTAGCTCTTCTCTCTTTCATGCTTGCACTCACGCACACACTCACCCACGGGACTGTCACAATTCGAAAAAATATAGATCTTAAAAATATAATGCGAATCGTTGGACTTTAGGAAAGACATGAGAAAATCACTTACGAAAGTTCAATATAGATAGATTTGTAGATTTGACGTTTAAGTTAGCGTAAGGTAAAAAAAAATATTTAAATGTTCATAATTCCGTCTTTAAAATATATATATATATACAGTACTTTGCAAAAGTCTTAGGCATGTTAATATCCCCCCCCCCCCCCCCCCCCCCCCCCAAAAAAAATGGTTTAAAGTCAGTTATTTGTATCTTTTGCATTTCAGTTTACATTTCCAAACATTCTTTTTGCCATTAAAGCCCCACTATGTAGGATTTCCGTTTTGGTCAAACAACGACCCCTAGAGTCGCTGTGGACTACTTGTATTTAACGTTACTGTCGTAAATACCACTCACGCAGAGCAGTCTCTTCACTCACGGCCTGATTCCCTCCCCCCTACACCGGTCCCCGTTCAGTCGGATAGAAGCTGTAACGAGTGGAAATAAGGTGTGGCCCCTTTAAGAGCTGCGCGCGCCCTGTTTAACTTTCGGCAGTCTGTATTGTATGTGCGCCTCGAACACCCCGTAAGCGGGTTGTTTCTGTTTGACGCTCATTCTTGTCCTATTTTTGTCTATCAAGTAATGCTGTGGACGGTAGAACGTGTGACAGACAGTTACACGAGTTCGATTGGGGAATAAACACAACGCGTTACAAATCGTCGGACATCGAACAAGCACAGCTAGCCTCCGAAGATGTCTACTAATCCATCAACAAGAACGCCAGGTGCTTGTCCGAGTGATATACAATATAAGCAATATACTTACAAGTCCAACAGCATGTGAGGACGTGTTGGGGGAAGTGAGGTAGCCTATGCCGTAAAGCAGTCGAATTTTGTAGTTCTTTTTGTGCGCGGGGGTTACTACCCGAACCCCGAAGTTTAAAAGTACGATTAAAAACTATACAAACCCCGTCAGGCTATGGCAGACGTGTCATTCAACCTATTTTAAGTCGATGTATTAACATGCCTAATACTTTTGCACAGTAGTGTAATGTGGATAGTCTAATTTGCAGAACACCACCTTCAACCGCATCAGGAAAGGTACAGTATTCCTACACCGCTGACAGCCCAGTCCCACACGCACACAGACTAACCCGAGTTTGAGGTGTCTCTCTTTCTCTCGCTTATAACGATTTCCTGGATCCTCTTCTGGCATTCTCTCTCTTGTCGGGTAGCCCGTAGCTCCGCCCCATATATCTGATTACAGGGCTCATGGCCCGCCCCTCTCTCTGATTTGCAGCGTGACCCCAGAGGCTTCGGCACGGCAGAATCCGGTATCAGTTCTGCCTCTTTTAAGGTACAAAAAGTCATTCTCTCTCTCTCTCCTGTCCAACATGATTATATTCTACAGCCTCCAGAGCTGTTCTTCAAGGGTCTGGAAAACCTTGGGTCCTTTTGTGTGGATGTATAAATGACAAAATATGCTTATGCTTATTTATTTTACCTTTTTTTCCCAGATTATATTGTTCATTTACGGTCATGATTTAATGGGGTTCATTATTTGTCTTTATCTCTCTTTTTTTTCATCTTCAAAATAATTTCCATAGTACGGTGCAATAACATGTTTAAATTTTAAAATCATCATTTTAAAGAAAGGTGCACTATGTAACTTTTGGCCCTCTAGCAGTTAAAAAACAAAACTGCATGCATTTTGCAGAAGAACATTGTTTTGGTTTTGCTTCGGCTGTGCGGATGAATATGGTTATCCTACTGTTCATAAAACATTCACTACTAGACTCAAGAGATATAACCAGTTTAGATGGAAAGGATCTCAAGCTGACTAGCTGAAGACGTTACTGTAGCTTTACCCATTATTAGACATGATACTTTCTTGAAAATAAATGCCAGCACAGCGCTACAACAACCATAATGAAATCAGCCTTCACAATAGATGATGCTTTACAGTCAACTCCGTTATGGCGCTTTTACACTGCATGGTACGGCTCACTTTTGGGGGGTTTCCACTGTGTACAGTACCTGGTACTTTTTTTTTAGTACCACCTCGGTTGAGGTTCAGAACGAGCCGTACCGATTCTAGAATGTGATGTGTAAATACTGCAGATCACTGATTGGTCACTAACAGCGTCATTGGATTTGCGTCTCGAGACACCAAACCCGCTATATTTAAGTAGTCAGCAACAGCCACCGCAGTATCATTTGTTTGCACGACTTTCTTTAAAAGAAATGGCTCCAGCGTTTACGATGATGTCATGGCAATAGAGGCGAGGCAACTATAATGATCAGTCTATAATCCCACCCTCTTCGAAGCGGTTCTAAACTGCAGTGGAAAAGCAAACCGAGCCAAAGTTAGGCGAGCCAAGCCGAGTCGTACGACTCTAAACATACTTCATACATACGTCATACATACTTCATACATACGTCATACATACTTTAAAGCAACTTATCTGTTCAATAAAACCTCTTACTCACCTGTCGAGTAATAAAGACGCCATCTCCTTTTACAGCATTTCAAATCCCTCAGTTCTCGCCATGTACAAAAGCCAAGCCAATGTTGATTCGGGTTTTATTACGAGCTCGGTCTCGTTCTCTTTTCGCCAGCAGACTCTCCTCTGTGCGGAGTTTGTTCGAAACGGGTTCTCCCACACCAGGCGCGCACACACACACACACACACACACACACACACACACACACACACACACACACACTCTCAACTAACCTCTGCTGCTCCCACACCAGATGCACACACACACTCAACTAACCTCTGCCACTCCCACACCAGACGCACACACACACACTCAACTAACCTCTGCCGCTCCCACACCAGACGCACACACACACACTACTAACCTCTGCCGCTCCCACACCAGATGCACACACACACACTCAACTAACCTCTGCCGCTCCCACACCAGACACACACACACACACTCAACTAACCTCTGCCGCTCCCACACCAGACGCGCACACACACACTCAACTAACCTCTGCCGCTCCCACACCAGACGCGCACACACACACTCAACTAACCTCTGCCGCTCCCACACCAGACGCGCGCACACACACACACACACACACACTCAACTAACCTCTGCCGCTCCCACACCAGACGCACACACACACACACTCAACTAACCTCTGCCGCTCCCACACCAGACGCACACACACACACACACACACACACACACACACACACACACACACTCAACTAACCTCTGCCGTTCCCACACCAGACACACACACACACACACACACACACTCAACTAACCTCTGCTGCTCCCACACCAGGCGCGCACACACACACACACACACACACACACACACACACACACACACACACTCAACTAACCACTGCCGCTCCCACATCAGACATGAGCGCACGCGCACACACACACACACGCACACGCTCACACTCACACTCAACTAACCTCTGCTGCTCCCACACCAGACATGCGCGCACACACACACACACACACACACACACTCAACTAACCTCTGCCGCTCCCACACCAGACACACACACACACACACACACACACACACACACACACTCTCAACTAACCTCTGCTGCTCCCACACCAGACATGCGCGCACACACACACACACACACACACACACACACTCACTCAACTAACCTCTGCCGCTCCCACACCAGACACGCGTCAAAGTAGCCGGAGCCTCTTTTCCCAAATGAAGGATCTGACGAGACACACATGGGCGAGTGACAGAAGCAGTTTCCTGTGAAAAGCATCCAGTCAGGTCTAAAATATAAACACTTATAACAGGCTTATGGTGAATCAGAGTAAGACAAAAACACTTTCTGGAAGAAGGAATTGATGATGTATGACAAAAGTTACATAGTGGACCTTTTAATTTAAAAACATTTTAATTTCATGTTGTTCCAAAAATGGTCTCACAGCTGCGGAAATTCACCAGTGTGTTTGTTTCTTTCCATGCCTTTCCCTGTGGTGGAACTGTAGAGAGTAAGTTTGGTTAACTTTTGTGCACATTTTTTTTTCTTTTTTTCCCCCATTTTTCTTTTACTGCTTGTTTGTTTTAGTGCCATGTCTATATCCAGAAACTATGAGATGCTGCTCTAATAAATAGCTGGAAAGCATTTCTTCAGTGTTTGGCTGTGTTTTTGGGACTGAGCACTAACAGGGCAATCTACTTTACTAATTTACTAATCAGTAACCAAATAGGATGGTGAATATGTGATGTCAAAGATGTTGTTGATCCTGCTATTAATCTGTGGCTTTGCTGTTAACTAATCAAGTACATCTAAAAAATAATTATTATAAACATCAATAATCTCATCAGTAATCTGTATGTTCAATGTTTCAGAATGTATTTATGTTTTTTAAAGAGACCAATCTTCTGATTTATTTCCCCAAAGTAGGTAAATAAACTAAGTAGTGCCTTTATCATCTAAAGAAACTGGTGACTAAATCATAATGTGCAATTTAAAATCATTTGATTCTCTTCCATACAAACACATTTTTCTTTGAATATCAGATCACGTAGAGAATTCTCAAATATTCCAAAGCTATCAATGGATTTGTTAACGTGCAGTTTCCCCATATTTCTGTATTTTATATTACTTCCCCATATCACTATTGATAAGTATGTAGGGACCATTAGAGCTGCACAATTAATCATTAAAAGATCATAATCTCGATTCAAAAACCCACGTGTTCTTTTTCCTAAATAACAATGATTTGACAACGATGTCTATTAAACCTTTGACAAGTACGATCACAGCGAACATTTAAATCTGAATGTTCAATCAAAATAGAGGAAATCATTTTTTGAAAGTAACTTAGTCAAATACATTGTTACACCAGTAGGTGGCGACATCTGACTTACATTTATTTGTCATTGAGTCAATATTTAAATTTAATATGATTTAAATAGTCTGGCTGCAATTAACATTTTGTCACAACCTCTAGTAAATTATTTTGTTTAGTTGTCTGTTCTGAATCATGGGAGAATTGTTATCTTTATTTATTTATTTATATATATTTTTATTCTATTTATCCAGAATCGTGCAGCTGTAGAGACCATCATGATAATTTGCCTTTATACAAAAAGTGTGTCTTAGTTACTTTTCACTCTATTCATTTGGAGATTTTTACATTTTTGGAATTTGATATCTTGCTTATCACAGTTTCAGATGAAGGTGGAACATGACATTGGCACAGCTTATACATTTTCCTACTTGGGGATAAAAATCATTGCACCATTAATATTTGCCATAACTATCTCTAACAAATGAACAATGACTGTCCTCTGTCTGAACAAGATGAATGCATGAATCAAAACTGATTGCTTTTGTACACGGTCATGCGTTTTTGTTCATTTATTGATTCGCCTTTTGTTGTGATCTGGTGTTTATTTTGCTGATGGTGTTTGCACAGGTGTTCAGCATGTTTCTGGAGACGCTTGTGGACTTCATTGTGGTTCATAAGGAGGATCTGCAGGACTGGCTGTTTGTGCTGCTCACACAACTGCTGAAGAAAATGGGAGCGGACCTGCTCGGCTCAGTGCAAGCCAAAGTACAGAGAGCCCTAGACGTCACAAGGTGTGTTGCATGGAAAAATCGGAAGCTGCAACACCTTTTATTTATATAGTCCACTTTAGATATTCTAATAACTATGAGTAACTGCAACTACAGTACCAGTCAAAAGTTTGGAAACATTACTATTTTTAATGTTTTTGAAAGAAGTCTCTTATGCTCATCAAGCCTGCAGTTAAAAAAAAACTAAAAAAACTGTAATATTATGAAATATTATTACAATTTAAAATAATGGTTCTCTTTTTTTAATATACTTTAAAATGTAATTTATTTTTGTGATGCAAAGCTGAATTTTCATCAGCAAGTACTCCAGTCTTTGGTGTCTTATGATCCTTCAGAAATCATTCTAATATGCTGATTTATGATCAATGTTGGAAACAGTTGTGCTGCTTAATATTTTTTTTATAACCTGAGATACTTTTTTCAGGATTATTTGATGAATAAAAAGTTAAAAAGAACTGTATTTATTTAGAATAGAAATCTTTTGTAACAATATGCACTACCGTTCAAAAGTTTGGGAACAATAACTATTTTTTTTTTAAAGAAATTAGTACTTTAATTCAACAAGGATGCGTTAAATTGATAAAAGGTGATGGTAACGATTTATATTGTTAGAAATGTTTTTATTTTGAATAAATGCTGTTTTTATGAATAAATGCTGTTAACGTTTTACTCATCAATGAATCCTGAAAAAAGTATTCCAAAAAAATATATTAAACAGCACAACTGTTTCCATCATTGATAATAACTGAGTATCAAATCAGCATATTAGAATGATTTCTGAAGGATCATAAGACACCAAAGACTGGAGTACTTGCTCATGAAAATTCAGCTTTGCATCACAAAAATAAATTACATTTTAAAATATATTAAAAAAGAGAACCATTATTTTAAATTGTAATAATATTTCATAATATTACTGTTTTTTGTTTTGTTTTAACTGCAGGCTTGATGAGCATAAGAGACTTCTTTCAAAAACATTAAAAATAGTAATGTTTCCAAACTTTTGACTGGTACTGTACATGTCCACTAGCTCTCATTAGAGTATTAGTAGACTGTCTGTTTAATGACTGCTAACACTTTGTTGATGCTTCCCAACATACATTATACTGACTAGAAGTAACTTTCCAACTGCATGCCAACTTTTTCTACTAACCATAACCATACAGTCTACTTAAACACTAATGACTGGTAGTTGACATGTAGTTGCAGAGTTACCTATAGTTAGTAGAATGTCTAAAGTGGACTATTGAAATAAAGTGTAACCCTTTTTCTGCAATGCTCTGATATCAAGCGTCCACACATATCTGCTCTCAAGAATGATTCATTTATTTCTCTTGTGTCTTTCTCCAGAGAATCTTTCCCGAATGATCTGCAGTTCACTATCCTGATGAGATTCACAGTTGACCAAACACAGACACCAAACTTAAAGGTAAGTGTTTTTTTTTAGTGACACTGTATCTTCTCACTGTATGGATGGGCGACTAGGACTGACTCTTGAAAGCTCTGCTTTCAGTGAATGTTAAAGTAACCTGACGTGGCTGTCAGGTCTTGCTTAAGTGCTTGCTTTGGAGTTTCTGCAGGATGTCATGTGCTCAGGTTGTGTGTTGTTGTTGTTACCCCTCCATTAAAAGCTCATGCAAACCACAAGGACATTGTTTTGCATAAGAATCCCCAACCTCTACCTCAGTGTTTCCTGCACCGCAGCTGAATATGAAGAGCCACCATTTTAGCGGTGTTGTATTGCTATTGCACTGTTGAATTTGGAAACCAATCGCTCATTTCTTATCATTCTTATTAATTAATCCATTAAATCAGTGTTAGATTAAGTTTTTATAAAGTCTTTATCTTTTTTGTTTCTTTTTTTACAATACTAAAAATGCACATTTGTGTTGTATTGATAGGGTCCCAAAGTTATTTTAGTAGTATTTATTAACATTTTGTATTAGCCTTTATCTTTTATATTTTCATTTATCATTAGTAGTATAGTATATATATAATATTATTATTATTATTATTATTATTATTTATATATATATATATATATATATATATATATATATATATATATATAATAATTATTATTATTATTATTATTATTAGTATTAGTATATATGTGTGTATATGTATGTATGTATGTATGTATGTATATGTATGTATATATATATATATATATATATATATATATATATTATTAATAATAATAATAATTATTATTATTAGTAGTATTTATTTATTTATTTATTTATTATATATATATATATATATATTTTTTTTTTTTTTAGCTTGTCGCCAAGATAAAATTTCTAGTGTTTGGTTTTTCATCTTATTTTAGCAATATTTTAATTTCCAAAAACAATTTTTATTGGTTTGAATTCACAATAATAACAGGGAGCATTGAATGACAATATATTGATAAATGTGAGGGAAAAAAAAAAACTTTAAAATTGCATATCTGAGTTTCAGACTTCAATTAATTTTATTTGAATAAAAAAATATGTGGGGGGAAAATTGGGTTTCACTTTATTTGTAAGGTGTCCGTGTTACAGTGTTACTATACATTTAAGTACTGAGTAATAATAATTAACTACATGTACTTTTTGGGTTAGTTGCATGTAATTATTCATAATTTATAGTTATTACTATAGTAACTACATGTAGCAAGGACACTGTAAAATAGTGTTGTCAAAAATTGTCTCGACGTCTCCGGCTGCAACAAGAAAACCCTGTAGGAAACACTGCCCAACACCAATCCCATAACCACATCTGCCCACAACTCCCCTCTAACCAAACCATCTCCCTTTCATCTACCTCACATTCGGCATCTCTTTTTCAGCAGTGTGACTGATCACCGCACCCTGTCCAGTTTTCTCCCCCTTATCTGCGTGTCTGTCAGGGCTCCCTTTCATTGACGTGCTCTCCCTCTCTCTCTCTGAAGCCGGGGAGAAGGCGCTGTTGCTGGTACGGGGGCGGGGCTATAGAATTGCTTCCCCTCGGAAAGCGACGGCATGCTTGCACACTGCAGGAAAATATCCAATTGTGGAACCAAGCCGTACAGGTCAGTGAGACACAGGGGAAGCAATTCCGTAACGCGCAGCTCCCACAACTAAAACCCCCTCAGCTAAGCTAGCTCGACTTTTATTCAGAGTTAACCGACAGGGATAAGTAACTCACGGAAATCTTCACACGCAGATTTCCGCCCGTAATTCCACCAGTTTAATACTTTTATTCAGCGAGGATGTAATGAATTGATCAAATTGACGGTATAGAAATGTACAGTACCAGTCAAAAGTTTGGAAACATTACTATTTTTAATGTTTTTGCAAGAAGTCTCTTATGCTCATCAAGCCTGCAGTTAAAAAAAAAAGAAAAAAGAAAAAAAAGACAGTAATATTATGAAATATTATTACAATTTAAAATAATGGTTCTCTTTTTTAATATACTTTAAAATGTAATTTATTTTTGTGATGCAAAGCTGAATTTTCATCAGCAAGTACTCCAGTCTTTGGTGTCTTATGATCCTTCAGAAATCATTCTAATAATAATGATTTGATACTCAGTTATTATCAATGATGGAAACAGTTGTGCTGTTTAATATATTTTTTTGGAATACTTTTTTCAGGATTCATTGATGAGTAAAACGTTAACAGCATTTATTCATAAAAACAGCATTTATTCAAAATAAAAACATTTCTAACAATATAAATCGTTACCATCACCTTTGATCAATTTAACGCATCCTTGTTGAATTAAAGTACTAATTTCTTAAAAAAAAAAATAGTTATTGTTCCCAAACTTTTGAACGGTAGTGTATATTGTTACAAAAGATTTCTATTCTAAATAAATACAGTTCTTTTAAACTTTTTATTCATCAAATAATCCTGAAAAAAGTATCTCAGGTTATAAAAAAAATATTAAGCAGCACAACTGTTTCCAACATTGATCATAAATCAGCATATTAGAATGATTTCTGAAGGATCATAAGACACCAAAGACTGGAGTACTTGCTGATGAAAATTCAGCTTTGCATCACAAAAATAAATTACATTTTAAAGTATATTAAAAAAGAGAACCATTATTTTATTGTAATAATATTTCATAATATTACTGTTTTTTGTTTTGTTTTGTTTTGTTTTAACTGCAGGCTTGATGAGCATAAGAGACTTCTTTCAAAAACATTAAAAATAGTAGTGTTTCCAAACTTTTGACTGGTACTGTATGTCGCAACTAGTTCTTGAATCCTGAAAAGTATCACAGTTTCCTCTAAATATGAAGCAGCACAACCGTTTTCAACACTGATAATAATAAGAAATGTAGCAGCAAATCAGCATATTAGAATGTTTTCTAAAGGATCATGTGACTGAAGAATAAATTACACTTCAAAATACATTCAAATAGAAAACAGCTATTTTTAATTGTAACAATATTACTTTATTTTTTATGCAAATTAAATAAATGCAGCCTTGCTGAGATGTAAAATTACCGCCCCCAAACATCTGAAAGGTAGTGTAGAAAATGTGGGAGAAAGTGCTTGTTGAGGGCCTAGTTATTGCCTTGATCAGTCAGTCTTGACAGAAGCAGGATGATGTTTGAGAGAGGCGGGGCGTCAGTGAACGAGAGCAGGACACAACACAAACACACAAGCCTTTTGCCTTTGAAACGCTGAGCTGTGCCCAATCACACCCGTCATGCCCGTCCCAACTTCCCCCTGCTGTCTTGCTTCATTTCATGGATTTAAGAATAGCTGTAATTAAGTGACTTTGTGTGCTTGCCTGTGACGGATGGTCTGCAGCGTTGATGTGTGGAAACATGTTTGATTCTGATTGGTCTTTATGTGGAGAAGATTGATTTAAAGGAGGGTTTTTGATTGAGGTACAATGTTTTTTGTGTTTTTTTTTTTTTTGGAGTGAATGCTACTGTTGTCTTGGATGACATAATATGCCTTAGGTGATTTTGTTGCAGAGTTGTAACATAAGAATAATGTTTCAGGTGAAGGTGGCCATATTGAAGTACATAGAAACACTGACACTACAAATGGAGCCACAGGATTTTGTCAACTCGAGCGAAACCAGACTGGCAGTGTCTCGTATCATTACGTGGACCACCGAACCCAAGAGCTCGGATGTCAGAAAGGTACAAGATCACGTGAATGATATTTCAAATGTTTCTACATTTTCAGCTTTAAACGTGAGATCTGATTATTTATAGTTTTGTTAGATCTCCTCTGGTGGTGTTGATTTGGTTTGAAGGCCTAATTATGTGCTTTGATTACAGGCAGCGCAGTCGGTGTTGATCTCGCTGTTCCAGCTGAACACACCAGAGTTCACAATGCTTCTCGCAGCACTACCTAAAACCTTTCAGGATGGAGCCACCAAATTGTTGCAGAACCACCTACGAAACACTGGCAACGCAGCCCAGGTGATTAACAAACTCTTCAAGAACCGCTTCTGAACCACTTTTCTGTCAGCACTTACATGATTTTTTATTTTATTTTATCTTGCAGGCTACAATGGGAAGCCCACTCACCCGACACACCCCAAGATCACCAGCTAGTTGGTCGAGCCCTTTAACATCCCCTACCAACACATCACAAAACACACCGTCACCAAGGTACGCCACTGGGTCTCAAACTACAAAACATTGACAGAGATTCACTCACTCCATAGATGCTGTGATTTGGGTTATGTAGTCGTTAGCTCAGCATTCCTGCGTAGCTAAACAAACATTCATGTGTATCATTTCACAGTGCATTTGATTACGATACCGAGAACATGAACTCTGAGGAGATCTACAGCTCTCTAAGAGGAGTCAGTCAGGCCATCCAGAACTTCAGCGTCCGCAGCCAAGAGGACATGACAGAGCCGGCGCGGAAAAGAGATGGAGATGGTGGAGAAGAGGTAAGAAAAGCAAAACACGCGTTTCTGAAATACGCTCTAAGCAGTTGACCAATCACAACACACTGGTCCAGCCGACCAATCAGAGCACATTGTGCTTTTCAGAAGGAGGGGCTTCATAGAGACAGGCACTCTAGTAGAGCCCAAAACCAAAATCAAGACTTTGTAAAAGGACATAATAGTTCCTTTTTAATATTTAATACTGCATAATTTGTAGTATTGTTATTGTTAACTAAAACAAACTATTATTTTTTTTTTTTTTTTTTTTAGAAATTGAAATAAAGCTGAGACAAAATAAATTATAGATGGAAAAAACTTACAAAACTTAATCTTATTTTTATTTCAGTTAGTTGCCAAATCATCATTTCAAATGTATGTTGAGGTACTGATCACTAAAACTGAATCTAAAAAAAAATCATGCTAAATAGAAATATTTTTCAAAAAGTAATAAAAATGACAAAAGCACAACAAAATTAAAATAAATTCTCATATTAAGAAATACTATAGGATTATATAAATAATACTAAAATAGCACTTGAGATGACTTGATATAAAAAGGCAAAGACTGCAGAGTGATATGAAAGCTCCATGGGCTATGGTGATACAGATAAGATAAGCATAATGGTGATACAGATAAGCACTCGTTATATAAAACCGTTTGACATTTCGCTGTGGCTATTGACCAGTTAGAATCAAGTATTCCAGAGAGCCGTCTAATCAGATTATAAAATACACTGAAATCTAAAGCATATCACTGATGTGTGAATGGATTATATATATGTGTCGCTTTACAGGGTTGTGATCAAACCACGGACTCTGGTCGGACGGCGCTGGATAACAAGACATCTCTGCTAAATACAATGCCACTCCTCTCGTCGAGTCCCCGCCCAAAAGGGGAATACCAGCCAGTCAGCTACTCTGACTCTTCCTTCAGCTCCTCCCCTTTTAATAAAAGCCTGAAAGATGCAGACCAGGATGCCGAGTGCCTCACTGATGGTAATGCACTTCTGTAACTGCTTGGTCAAGTGTGTGCATGTTAAACCCGTGTGTGTCTTACTTCCTTTCTGCTGATGGTGTTACAGACAGCGGTGTGGACCAGTCTGAGGTGGTTTCTGAGCTCCTAAAGGAGCTCTCGAATCACAGCGAACGAGTGGAAGAGAGGAAAGCCGCGCTGTGTGAGCTAATGCGGCTGATCAGAGAAACACAACTGCATGTTTGGGACGAGCACTTCAAAACCATCCTCCTTCTGCTCCTGGAAACACTTGGAGATGGAGAGGTGATCGCAAACATACACTCACTGCTGTAAACACACTCTGATGTGAGTCATGAGGACAACCAAATTTAGTTGCTGATCTTTATTTCTCTCTCTCAGCACGTCATTCGGGCATTAGCACTCCGGGTGTTAAAGGAAATCCTTAACAGGCAGCCGTGGCGCTTTAAAAACTATGCGGAACTCACCATTATGAAGACCCTGGAAGCACACAAAGACCCACACAAAGAGGTCAGGCATCCCTAAAGGGATAGTTCACCCAAAAATCACAGTGCACACAGACGAGAAGCACGTAAGACTGACAACCCAAACTAAAGCGCAAATCTAAACCCAGGCACAAAATGTCCTTTTCTCTCTGAATCAGGTGGTGCGGGCCGCAGAGGAGGGGGCGTCTATGTTGGCAACCTCAATAAGTCCCGATCAGTGTATCAAGGTGCTATGCCCCATCATCCAGTCGGCAGATTACCCCATCAACCTGGCTGCCATCAAGATGCTCACCAAAGTCATCGACCGGCTGCCCAAAGAGGGTCTCGTTCAAATGCTCCCAGAGATCGTCCCTGGGCTCATTCAGGTAAATACTGTACTTTATATACAGTACCGTTCGAATGTTTGTTTGTTTTTGTGTTTTTTTTAAAGAAATTAATACTTTCATTCATCAAGGATGCATTAAATTGATCAAAAGTGACAAAGACATTTGACAAATTATATCTATTTCAAATAAATGCTGTTCTTTTGAAAGAATCCTGAAAAAAAGGTATGTTTGTACTGCAATTTTTTATCACATAAATGTAGCCTTGGTGAGCATAAGATACCTCTTTGAAAAACAAATCTTATCGACCCCAAACTTTTAAACGCTAGTGTGTGTATATATGGCAGGGAACAATAACTATAAAGTTTTAATAATCGTTCTAATTCTATAAGAATATGGAAGTCCACAACTATAGTGATAACACAGGATCGATATCGTTGGAGTCACTTTCAGAAGGATTTTTTCTCCAGCTGGTCAAGTCACCTTTATTTATATAGTGCTTTGTACAATAAATATTGGTTTAAAGCAGCTTTACAGTGATAACAGGAAAACGACGTGTTTTGGCTGTTGTTCAGCTGAAGTCAGTTCAGTGTTGATTCAGTTCTGTTGTAAAGATCATCAATTATTAAAGGGATAGTTCACCCAAAAATGAAAATTCTATCATTGTTTACTCACCCTCAAGTTGTTCCAAACCTGTATGAGTTTCTTTGTTCTGCTGAACACAAAGGAAGATATTTGGAAGAACGTTTGTAACCAAACAGATCTCGGTCCCCATTGACTACCATAGTATATTTTTTTCCTACTATGGAAGTCAATGGGGACCGAGATCTGTTGATTACAAACGTTCTTCCAAATATCTCCCTTTGTGTTCAGCAGAACAAAGAAACTCATACAGGTTTGGAACAACTTGAGGGTGAGTAAATGATGACAGAATTTTCATTTTTGGGTGAACTATCCCTTTAAGTTAATTTCTTCTATAAAGCAAAAAAATCAAGCTCAGTTCTCATATAACAGTGTCAGTACAGTCAGATCAATAATATTGTTGAATATTAAGTGTCCCCAACTAAGCAAGCCACAGGCGACAGTGGCAAGAACCCAAACTCCATCAGGTGACAGAATGGAAAAAAAAAACTTGGTAGAAACCAGGCTCAGTCGGGGGGGCAGGTTTTCCTCTGGCCAACGAACGAACACGGTGTCATGATCCAGGCTGCTTCACAAGTCAAAATGCAGATCGGGATCGGTAGCATTCATATATTCATCCAGTTCCTTTTGCTTGAAGATCGATTCATCACGCCGGTACGGAGCCAAAGCTGGCCATAAGGTCTGTGCGGAGGACCTGTCTGGTTCTTGTGATCTATGCTGAGGATCTGTGCCGATGGCTGTCGTGTCGACGAGGCCTTCGCAGGGATTGTCTAGTTGACACGGTCTCTGCTGACTTTCAGGGCTGCGTTTTGGTCGTGTCTAGGTGAAGGTCCACCATCTGATCTGGATACGGACCGGATCCGGCTGACTACGGTAACCTCGGGTTAAGGATGAGACAGACAGACTAATGTTAGTGTAGATGCCATTCTTCTTACGATGTAACAAGTACATCGGGTGTTATAGGAAGTGTCAACGGTTACGGTTGACCTAATTTATGCAGCCTAACAATAGTTTAACTGATTATCGAAATTGATAATGTGCTTTATGTATGCCAGGTTAAAGAGATGTGTTTTCAGTCTAGATTTAAACTGACAGAGTGTGTCTGCTTCCCGAACAAGGCTAGGAAGACTATTCCAGACTTTGGGTGCTAAATAGGAAAAGGATCTACTGACTGCGGTTGATATTGATATTTTAAGTATTATCAACTGGCCAGAATTTTGAGATCGCAATAGACCTGAAGGACTGTAATGCGTTAAGAGCTCGCTCAAGTACTGAGGAGCTAAACCATTTAGTGCTTTGTAGGTAATTTAGCTAGATTTTAAAATGTATACAATGTTTAATAGGGAGCCAATGCAGTGCTGACAGAACCGGGCTAATATAGTCATACTTCCTGGTTCTGGTAAGAACTCTAGCTGTGGCATTTTGGACCTGCTGGAGTTTGTTTATTAAGCGCACAGGGCAACCACCCAGTAGAGCATTACAATAATCTAGCCTTGAGGTCATGAACGCATGAACTAACTGTTTCGCATTTGTCATTGAGAGCATATGTCATAATATAGATATAGTTTTAAGATGAGGAATGCGGTTTTACAGATGCTAGAAATGTGGCTTTCAAATGAAAGTTTGGCACATCCAGGTTCCTAACTGACGACAAAGACTTGACAGAGCAGCCATCAAGTGTTAGACAGTTTTCTAGGGTTTTCAAACTTTTTGCGTGTGTGGACCACTATTTGTAATCAAGAATTTTCGCAGACCACCTCATAATACACAATAAAATATGTCTACACATACCTGAATTAATCCGCACCTCTAAAAATAGGCTTACTAGCACTAAAACTATAACTGGTCATCACAGTATATACGGCTTGTTAAAAGAAAGTTTACTGCTCACAACGGTTGCCACATATTTTATTTTATTTATTTACTCAAGCGCCCGAGGGCATAATCAGGTTCATTTGAACAACAGGCCTATTTCCATAGCAATGGAGTATGAAATCTATACAGTAGTAATAAGAACACTTGGATAGTCAACATTTCAAAACCTTTGGCGATTTTAGGGGATTATTAATCTTCAGAGTTTTACAAGTCCTCAAAAAGTAACGTTAGGCTTGAGTTTGTTCACTTAATAAGCACATCCACAAAACATTTCAGAAACGCGAGGTCAAGAAACTAACTGGAAATTAAATTAATAACAGGCCTTATTCATTCCATTTATAAACATTTCGTTTCATAAACTGCCTATAAACGAAAGGCTATGCGTGTGATGTGATAATGAGAACAACATATCTGCCTCTGCCACTTTTCTCTTCAGAGAACCTGTTGCTACTCACCGATCCATGTTGTGGTTCTAACGGCACTGAACTTGAACGTCACGGCCGAGCACCACTAGCCTATTTTAGTAATCACACAATAACTTGACAAGTTAATTTAAATTGTATATCAATATAGGCCTACATATTCTTTTCGCTTTTTTATGGGAATTTCCTGGTAAAATGAAGGTAAAAAAAATATTATTTTATATTTTATTTTGCCTTTCCACGGACCACCTGCAGTACCTTCACGGACCACTAGTGGTCCGCGGACCACAGTTTGGGAATGGCCGTTCTAGAGTATAGAGCTGCGTATCATCAGCGTAACAGTGAAAGCTAATGCCATGCTTCCTAATGATATCTCCCAACCAAGGGTAGCACGTACATGGTGAAAAAGCAACGGTCCTAGTACTGAGCCTTGTGGTACTCCATACTGAACATGTGATTGATATGACAGCTCTTCATGTAATGCTACAAATTGAATTGGTAATGGTCAGATAAGTATGATTTGAACCATGCCAATGCAATTCCACTAATGCCAAAATAATTTTCGAGTCTATTCACAAGAATGTTGTGGTCGATAGTATCAAATGCAGCACTAAGATCCAGTAACACTAATCGAGAGATACAACCACGGTTGGATGATAAGAGCAAATCATTTGTAACTCTAATTAGAGCAGTCTCAGTAGTCTACTATGATACGATCTAAATCCTGACTGGAAGTCCTTGCAGATACCATTTGATGAATGATAACGCATTGGCAGCCAATCAGAAGAAACAGAACTTTATTGTACACTGGCATGGATTCTAATATAGTTATCTCTCCTGGTGTGAACAGGTGCTAATTCCCTGGTGCACTTGCGTTCATCTTGAATCAGAAACGTGCACGCCACATGACAGAACTCAATATATAGTGTGTTTTTTTATTATAAATTTGGTGCTATTATGCGCAGCAGAGTAAACGGCACTTCTGTGTCGCACCCAGGTCCGCACGACAGCTTTCACATTAGCAATTTTTCATGCAATCCGTGCCCCGTTTCGAACTAAACTTCCAGAGTGAAAGCACACAGTAATGAGCGTTTCTGACACACACTGTAAGCAGTCGACCAATCACAACAGACTGGGCCGTCGGACCAATCAGAGCAGAGCAGGCTCTCAGAATGGAGGGGTTTAGTGAGACTGAATTCTTGATTGAACCATTTCAGACACTGAGAGAAAAGAGCTGATGCTGCAATGTAAATAATGAGAAAATTAAAGTGTTTTTGGTGCATGTAAACCTGTTGTAGGAGAACGTTTATAATGGCATAAATGGGGCATTTTAAAGTTGGTCCCTGCATGTTTTGATTGTAATTTTCTCTCATTCGCAGGGTTATGATAACTCTGAGAGCAGTGTACGAAAGGCGTGCGTATTTTGCCTTGTGGCCGTCTATGCTGTCATCGGAGAGGATCTGAAACCTCACCTCAGCCAGCTGTCCGGCAGCAAGGTGAGCACTTTCCTCTTATTAAATGTCTGTTTTTTCCCCTCCTTACTCTCACTATCGCTCTCTGTCTTTATAGAGTAATCTATAACATGCACATTTTCTCTCTTCCCAGCTCAAACTGTTGAATTTGTACATAAAGCGAGCGCAGAGCGGCTCCAGTGGAAGTGACCAGTCTTCAGATTTGGGAGGGCAGGGCCTGTAGCCGTGCCGTCACTATTCAGAACTACAGCACTCTCTTAGTGCAGGGGACCCTAGCTGGCTTTTTAACTCACATGCATACACAAACAAACACCTACACCCGCTTGCATACAGATACGCAAAGCCGCATGCCACCTACGCTGCTGGACACCCTCCTCCGGCCCCACATCACCTTCCAGTCGGATTGAAACGCTTCTTCCCAACTAGGATCACCATCGCTCCGTGTTCGTGTCTGAGAGACCGGGTGGTGGTCTGATGTAGTTTTGTCACCTTGTCAATGAGAAGATGGTGTCTACGAGTGTGTGTATTGGAGGAGGGCGGAAACCCGGCAGAGAGAGTCGTGGGTGTCATTTTGTGCAACGTGGAGATCATTTCTTTTTATCAAAGAGCTTTTGAGAAACTCAGATTTTTAAGATGAAGTTCAAAACTTCTTGGTCTGAGCGACGTGTCATTAACGTTCCTAATTGCTCACTATTGATTATTAATGGTCATATCAGTTCATAACAATGAGCAGTTGGTCCAGCTTGCTCTATTAGAAGGCATACTTTGCTTGGCTATATGCATGTCATGAATTAAACTGAACCTTTTTATCTGGTTGCCTACAACAAGGCCCCGCATCAGTCGCCACACACACCTGAGATTCTCATCGCGGCGAGGCCACACCACATAGGCGATATGTATCTATGTATACCTTAACAAAGGAATATTCAAGAAGATCTTGTGACGTCCTGAGGGTGTGTGGATTCTTTTAAGTAGCATAGTGTCATTCTTCTCTGATGGGAAATTTGTAGAAATGTATTTACGCATCTTAATCCCGCAACTGTCTCGTCACTTCTTTCCTGTAGTGTCGGTCTTTCTCCCCCGTGAGGAAGTTCTCTTTCTTCCCGCTGCATTTCTAGACCTGTGCTAACGATGAAATTAAAATAAAGAAAATGTACAGTAATGAACTAATTGTCTCATTTTTATCTTTTTATTTCTCTGTCACTTGAAACTAAATGCAACAAATGTATGAAGGTAAAATGCGAGTTATGCATTAAAGGGTTAAAAATGCAAACTGTCACCATTTTCTCACCTTTATGATTTTCTTTCTTCTGTTGAACATAAAAGAAGATATTTTGAAGAATGTTTTTCCACTTTTTGTCCATAATGAAACCAATCCGAACATTTGACTTTCTTTGTATGGACAAAAAATATATATATATATCAAAATATCAACTTGATTGAATGAGCTTTTTAAAGAAATTAGTTATTTTTTTTCTTATTTTTTTTCATTGGTTGGTATTATTATTATTATTATTATTATTATTTATATTTCTTTCTTTTTTTAAAGAAGTCTTATGCTCACACATGCTGTTTTTATTTGATAAAAATACAGTAAAAACAAGACAATTGTGAAATATTACAATTTACAAACTGTTTTCTATATTTTCTTGGTTAAATTTCAAATAATATATAATTAATTTATCATATAAAGTGTTATATTACTATATATATATACATTTATATAAGTTTATAGGCCTGTCTGCCTTCCTGTTAAGACCACCATCACAAAAGCATCAGCTAGTCTTACAAGTTAGTCATCAATTTGTTTTCTTTAAGATGTTTTTAAGTTCAGTTACATAAAAATGTATATTGGTCTGATTAGATACCGAAAAGACCGACTGATTAACCGTAGCTAACTGCTAATTGGTCGTACTAGTTCTTAAAAAGATAGTTCACCCAAAAATGAGAGTGCTGTCATTTACTCACCCTAACCTGTATGAGTTTCTTTCTTCTGCTGAACACAAGAAGATATTTTGAAGAATGTTGGTAACCAGACAGTTTACTGTATACATGATTTCCATAGTATGAAAAAAAAAAAACACTATGGAAGTCAATGGTGCCCCACAACTGTTTGGTTACTGACATTCTTCATAATATCTTTTGTGTTCAGCAGAGGAAATTCATACAGGTTTGGAAAAACTTGATAGAATTTTCATTTTTGGGTGAACAATCCCTTTAAGACAGTCTTAGCATAATGGTTATGTTTATGCAACTGGCCCCTGTTTGGAGCTGAATATATCACGCAAAAATATATAATTATTATATATAATATATATATATATATATATTCTTTTATTTATTTATTTTATCTCTAGACAGCAAAAAGCTATGTGTCTATATCTATGTTTTTTTTTGTAATTTTACAGCCATGCTGATATGGACCCCAGTTTTGAATTTTGATGTGTTAATTACTCATTGATCAAAAAAGGTAGATCCTATAATAATAATAAAAAAATAATTTAATAAATACAACTAATCTAATATGCTACAGGTTTGCATTTCTTCCACCAGGTGAGTGTCGTTTAATTTATTCGCTGCAAGTGAAAGGTTATATTTTGTTTGGAAACTGTATCGGAGCTCTAGCCAGGGAGACGATGACGACGGACAGTCGGAAGCCGATTGGCTGAGCGAGTCTCGCAGAGGACTGTGATTGGCTGTCAGATTCCTGACCCGGATCCCTGCTGCGGCTGAAGCGAATCAAGCGATCTCGCGTTTGAATGGTGGCAGACGGAGGGCCGTGTCGATGTGTCGTGATCTTTGGCCTCTTCCGAAAAGATCAAACCTCGGGGTCAGCAGCACGATGAAATTACGGGAGCGCTTTCGGAGGACAGCGAGTGTAAAAACACCGTGCTGCGTTTAGGATTAACGTTAGGTGAGCGCGCGCGAGCTCTGCCAGCCCAACGGACATTGCGTGTGAATGCGGTGACAGTCAACAGCGTCCTCCCACCCTGCTTTATATAATGGAAGATCGCATACAGATATGATGTGTTGATGCAAACGGGATAACATACGGGAGCTGGAAACGGATCATACGGTGTTGAGTAGATTCGCGACGCCTCAGCTCATCCCGAGACTGTTATTTCTCGCCTCTGTTACTGTGAAACTGAAGCAATGGCGAGGTACACGGCAGTCAGGGCTAGAGCCGTTTGCCCTGCTTTCAACAGCTAGCCTTCCGCGGGTGGCCACCTAACCGACTCTAGTGGGACTAGCCGACTCTGCGGCAACGCGAGCCCCGCGCAGGTGCTGTGTGTACGAGGTGAAGCTGGCGGCGCTCCGGTTAGAGTCGGAGGAGAAGGATCTGGGCGCCATGGCGTGGGTGCTGAAGATGGACGATGCGACCATCGAGTCTGGGCTTGTGCACGACTTCGATGCCAGTTTGTCAGGCATCGGCCAGGAGCTCGGAGCTGGCGCGTACAGCATGAGGTTAGAGCATCATCAAACCGATCAGCAGCTTTCCAAGAGTCCTTAAGCCGGGGGTCGATGCACATATGACGGCGAGCTAGTCGGCTAGCTGTCTTGTCCTCAATGTTTATGTAGCAAACCTCGGGATTCCAACCGGTTTGTGTTCAGAGGTTGCAGAAATTCATGAGTTCATACACTTATTCATCAATTGGCAATTCGCGAGATTATTTTTGTCATCTGGTGTATTAAATATGCCTATATAACGTTATATACATATATGCGAGTGGCTATAGCTAGCTCAAAACAATAGACAACGAGTTGCATCCTAATGTTGTCTGACCATCTTGAGGGCTAACTAGACGTGATTTTTGTTTCAAACTGGTTGTAGAGTATTGATAAATATCCTCCGAGTAGCCATAACGTGGTTGTGCTGAAACGACAACAAGCGCGGTTGAAGTAAGTGTTACTTCCTGGAACAGGGTGTTCTTCGAGCTCTGTTCTGAGATGTGAAATTAACCGCTAAAATGTGTAATTAGTTTAACGTTAATTCCTTCGCTTGTGTTGTTTAAAGAGCGTTGAAATGTGAATCGCACGTTCACTGGTTAAAGAAATTGAGGCGACCGTTGAACTCCGTTACGTCATATGATACTGCATAGAAGCAAACGGTTAATGATTACGTCATTGAATTGCTATGGATACTCTAAAACAGTTGGTACAATATTTAGGATGAAGGTCATATCCTCGAGATAGTCTGTCTCTGTCAGCGTTTTTGCTATGTGACTTCAGCATGAGGAAATGTGTAATTTTCCTTTGAATCAATTATTCATATCCCAGTTGCGTATGCAAAGACAGAGAGAGTAAGCATTAAAATGTAAATATCATTGCTCAGTACCAGCACAAGGCAACAACACTGGCCTAACCAATGGCATGAGTCTGGGGGCGGGGCTATTTGTTTGACTGGCCAATGGCGCATGGTGGTTGAGGAAACCTGTTTGAAGAAAATCATTATAGTAGAGGTGTAACAATATATCAAATCGCAATACAAAACTGCAACTATGTGTCGTGGATAGTGACAATATGTATTGTGTATAGTTCACCGAAAATACAAAATGAGAAGTTTTCAGATTTTTAGTGTCAGTACTACATTAAACCACTATATATAATGTTGAATATAGAGTATAATAATGCAATGGGGCAATATTTGTGGCTCCTGATAATGCCAAATGTTACCAGTAAAAAGTGGCCTACATTATTTTTAATTTACTGTATCTAGTCAGTGAGTGCAAGCATATTTGTCTAAAATAATTATGTATTTTCATCTTCATCTTCAGAATCATGAATATTTTTATTCTGGAGTCACCATTGTCCTGTGCATTGGGTTACCAGCACCAAGTCAAAACCTATTCAATTCCACCCCAATGTAAAATCAAATTTAGCATTTTAAACAACGGTACATTTTTTTTGTTAACCTTTTACCATATGTCTTGGAGTATCGCAATAATATCGTATCGTGAGATGAAGGTATCCTTACACCCCTACATTATAGTGATAATGTTCAGTTTGTAGTCGCTAAATAATAAAGTAAAGCTGCTGTTGTAAGGACACGTTTACACGAGAACGATGTATTATAAACCGAAAAGTTTTTCCTTTGCTTTGTTCTCATTCAACCGACAATGTTGTGGAAATGATCCCTGTTTACATGGTTCTGCGGAAACGATAAAAAAAAATCTACATTATTCATGCCAGGCCAGTAGTTGGCGCCGTCACTTTGTAATGAAAAAACTACGCGGCAATAGATTGAAACTCTATTTGTTAACTCTACAGTAAGTAAATCCATGTCACCAGCTAATTATTCTTAAGACAGTGATGTTTCTCTGGCGTGTAAAAATCCCATAAATTCTCCAAATTGGAATTAATTTTAAACAATAGCTTATGAAACGTTAAAGACAGACCTACTGTGAGATGCGAGGCTGTTAATCAGTGTTACAGCCCATGCTTTTTTTTGAAGCCATCAGGCTGCATTATTTCAACTTTTTAAAATAATTGTTTAATTTATTATAAAATAATTTATTTATATATTTATATTTGTTTAATTATTATTATCCATAAAATTGTCATTTGCAGTGCTTCATGGGATTGTAGATCTTTCTTTCCTCTGTTAAAGGAACACTTCGACTTTTTGGGACTTTAGCTTATTCTCCGTATCCCCCAGAGTTAGAGAAGTCCATACATACCCTTCTCATCTCTGTGCGTGCCGTAACTCTGTCTGACGCACCCACCGCTAGCCTAGCTTAGCACAAAGACTGGAGGTAAATGGCTCCTGCTAGCATACTGCTCCCAATAAGTGCAAAATAACGCCAACATTTCCCTATTTACATGTTGTGATTTGTATAGTCAGAGCGTGTAAGAATAACAAGGTCACGTGAGAGACAGCCATCTTCTAACCGTATACATACTGGGAACTATATTCTCAGAAGGCGAAGCACTGCTACTTGGGCGGAGTGATTTTTATTTATTTTTTGCTTAGAAATCACATGGTTCACTTTTACTCTTTGACTTTTTATTTATTTTATAATACAGATTGGAAAATATCCCATTATTAAATGTCTTTTAATCTTGTATTTTTCTGTGTGTTATTGTTTCTGGCATTCAGTTGAATATGACTAAATATCAAGCTGTTTAACACATCATTATGCTAAAAAATAATGTATAGATATGCATGGTTTTTTCCACGAGTTAATGGTGCTTCGGCATCCACAGTTTTGGAAGTGGCATATGTCAGTTTCATCAGGGTATTATTAATGATCATGTTGGAGCACGATTAATCTGTAGCTTTTCCCAAATCACTACAGTCTCGCTGTTCCCAGTTGGCCATGAGGAGTTTGGTCATTGCGTGTTAGGAATACACATGCGCCTGAGGTCAGGTTCCATGGAACAGTTTGTCTGGGATGTGGCAGCCTTCTGGAGGTTGTGGTGGAAAGAGCAACATCAGCATTTTCCCTGGAGCGCTCGGTTATTCTGCGAGTGTGTGAAGCCCTCAGTGCGAGTCGAGAGTGTGTATGGTCAGTGGTGGAGGTTTTGTCGGGTGTTGGTGGGAGCGCTGTAGTGTGAGACAGGAGGAAGAAGCTGTTCACATGCTCTCTCTCCCCCTGTCATATCAGGTTTCTTCACCCTGCAGTTTTGCAGTTGACACACACAGTGCTCTGTTGGCGTTCGAGTCGACCAGACAGTGTTAATGGTAGTCGAGGCAAAACCTGTCAACAGACTTAAAGGTTTTTAAACCCACTCAATAAAATCACCTTTTTGCGTTCATTGGTTCATTTAAAATGGTTCTATGACATACATCTTTAAAAGCAAGTAGAAACATTTAGTTTCTGATTTAATGAGGTCATGAAAGCTGCATGCACAATTCTTAAAGTATGACCAAAAAGAGTTTTGAATGAGCTATAGCATTATCAAGTGAACTATTAGGAAATATGTTACTTGCAGATATTGCTGCATTTTTCATTGAACAGGGTCGGATGAGTTTAATATCCAGATATATCAGTGAGATATGCTTCTGATTTTTCCAGTGTGTGTGTAAGTCAGTGCAGTGGCAGGGTGCTAATGTGATGTTTTCGTGCTGAGGTGAATGAGGGTGTGAGATGCTGATTATCTGTCTTGCGATCATGTGGAATGAGCAGCTGTGGAACGGAATGTTACAGTGGAGCCGCTCATGTTTCAGAAAACACTTGCAGATCCAGCGGGCCGCACTGTTGCGAACGTCACGTCATGTCAAGCCGGCTGACTCAGCGTCTTTAGCTGTCGCTGCTCAGGCCTGAGACCGCCTGCACATGTGCCAGAGAAGATTTGAGCACAGACTCATGGCAGTATTTATTAACCCCCTGATATCAGAGTAAATATCGTGTAAAATAATAATTGTTTATTGTTAAAGTGCCCTAATTATGCTTTTTTTTTTGGATATTACCTTTCATGCAGGGTGTAATTGGCTGTTTGTGAATGTAAAAGATCTGCAAAGTTTTAATCAAAGTGCATGACAAATAAAGTTAATTTCTTCTAAAAGAAATAATTGTTTCTGAACTGCCTAAACGAGTTGTCATCAAGTGTTACAAACCTACAAACCTAACAAATTTGCATAATGCCAGCCTATGGTCTTCACTGGCTGCTCGTGAACAACATTTACTTTGCCCCGCCCTCAAACACTGTAGTTGTAGCCGAGACTGGAAGAGTTTGGTTCATATTGTCAACAAGACGCTGTTTTTGCAAAATCCACTTTAATGCTCTTCCAAAGGAGGAACTCGCGCTGGAATTGATACGGAAAACCAACGCTGTCATTCCTGTTGATATCATATCACTGTATGTCAAGCCCTGAGGAAGCTTCCGGAGCTGAAGTTCAGATGTAGGAATAGGCGCTTCGTTTCCGACACACGCTGTAAGCGCTCGACCAATCACAACAGACTGGGCCATCTGACCAATCAGAGCAGAGCAGGCTCTCCAGAAAGGCGGGGTTTATAGAGACTGAATCTTCGAACGAACCGTTTTCAGACTCTTTGAGAAATGAGGTGAAGTGCAATGTATATTATGAGAAAATTAAAGTGTTTTTGACTTTGGCTTGTTGTCATTTCAGCATTTCGTTCAGGATATTTATTAATACTCTACAACCAGTACATCCAAAACCAAATTAGGAACGTTTAAAAGTCTTGGGGTCTTTATGATTTTTTTTTTTAATGGTTTTGAATGAAGTTTCTTCTCTTATGCTCACCAAGGCTGCATTTATTTAATTAAAAATACAGTAAAAACAGCAATATTGTGGAATATTATTATTATTACCATTTAAAATAACTCTTTTCTATTGTAATACATTTTAAAATGTAATATATTCCTGTGATCAAAGCTGAATTTATCATCATTACTCCAGTCTTCAGTGTCACATGATCCTTCAGAAATCATTCTAATATGATGATTCGCTGCTCAAGAAACATTTCTGATTATCGTCTATGTTGGAAACCGTTGTGCTGCTTAGTGTTTATGTTGAAACGTGATCCTTTTTTTCATTATTCTTTGAATGGAAAGAACAGCATTTAAATATAAATATTATGTTACACATGTCTTTACTGTCATTTTTGTCACAAATGAATGCACCTTGCTGAATAAAAGTAGCCTATTTTCAGTTTATTTTAAATTGTACTGACCCCCGACTTTTTAACAGTAGTGCATTAATATGTTTGTAAAAGCAGAGAGTAGTTTGATAAGAACATTTGCTCTCTGTTTGTGGTTCAGAGGTGTGAACGTGCGATCATGTGTTGTGTGGTTTCTAAAAGCGCTATAGGTGAAAGCGTGCTCCTATATACCTGTTTCCATGACAGCCATTTCCATTCTGACTGAAGAGGGTCTGTGGTCCTAACCAACATAATTCACAGTTTCATAACTTCTGTTTCTCTGTGTGTCTGTCTTTGTTTCTCAGTGATGTGTTGGCTCTGCCCATCTTTAAGCAGGAAGATGTTAGCGTTCCCGTGGAGTCTGACACCAAGAATCCTCCGTTTCAGTATGTGCTGTGTGCCGCCACCTCTCCGGCCGTGAAGCTTCACGAGGAGACGCTCACCTACCTGAACCAAGGCATGTCGTTTTCTTTCTCTATCCCTGCAAGAACACACAGATGAGGTTTTCAATAACACACTCTCCCCTCCCGCGCAGGCCAGTCTTATGAGATCCGAATGCTTGATAACAGGAAGATAGGGGAGATGCCTGAACTCAACAAGACTGTGAAGGTGAGAGATCATGTGTGTTTTGTCAGTGCAGTGCGCTTGAGGTTTCTGTGTGGCGTGGCGTCTCCTGCACCTGTGAATCTACAGCGCTGTGGTTAAATAAATAATCGCTGTCGGGCGGAAACCTGTCTAAAACTTATGCTTTTCAGGAAATGGAAAAAAAGCACAGTATTTTTGTAAATAATTAAACACTGTTGTCATAGTTGATATTGTGGCTTTATAAATGATCAGAAACTTGCACGTGTCGATGTATATGGTTTCCTGCACCTTAAAAGTCTTTAAGGTGACGTCACATGCATGCAAGCATGCATCAAATGCAAGGAAATGTATATTTGGTAATTCATAATGAATTTTCAGCATCATTACTCCAGTCTTCAGTGTCACATGATCCTTCAGAAATCATTCTAATATGCTGATTTGCTGCTTATAATCAATGTTGAAAGTTCAAAAGAACACCATTTATTTGAAATGGAAATCTGTTGTAACATAAATGTCTTTACTGTCAATTTTTAAACAATTTATGCATGAATGCATTGCTGATAAAAATATTAGTTTCTTTCAAAACCGCAATCTTACTCACCCCAAACATTTGAACAGTAAATAGACTATATTTATTTTGCGTTATCTTTGCTTGCCACTAGGGATGGGCGATATGGACTTAAAACTATATCACAATATTCTCTGGTGTTTATTGCGATGACGATATAAATATAGTACCATTCACAACTGTTTTTGGCTACAAACTGAAAGCTGCATGCATTCTTGAGAGCCTCAGAAACAAACATTGATCTAAAGTAAAACGTACCCACCATCAGCTATAATATACTATTTACATCAAATATAAAAAAAAAAAACCTGTGAAAATTCAAACACCAGCCCTTGCAGAAATGGAAAAGTAGCAGATATACGTTTCTTCTGTAAAAGTGCAGATAATGTGCAACCGTACTGAAAAACATCACACAATAATATTTCAAATCAATTACAAGTTTGAAATGTAAAAAACTAACCATAATACTGATAAGATAATAATACTACTACGAATTCTACTACTAATAAGAATATAAACCGAACTAAGGATGGATGAGCTGCTGGGTTGATGAATATTAATCACATCTGCGTTTGCGCACTAGTTTCTGCTTGCTCATTTTTAATTCCAAATGAACTCCATTATTTTTACAGAAAAATACAACAAATAACACAGAGAAACACAGAGCGCTCTCAACAAAGCGACGGTGAGTCGGGCGCCTCACACTAGTGTTTACTGTGCGTCAAATACACTGTGCATTCATTGGGATGAACTGAAACAGTGCGCTTTACGGAGAGCGAAACTCTCAAGCGCTCAGTCAGTGTTCGGCGAGTGAAAATATATCTGTGTGTTTATATCTGTCGTTCAGCAATAAACTCCACCTCAGCTTCACGTCCGCCTTCCACCATAGTTGTTTTTGCTCTGCACGTGAGCTTCGAATGGGTCATAAACAAATACGTCATCAACTAGGCCTTACCGTTATTATCGCGGGGAGAATTTTTACCGGTATATCTCAAACGATAATATATCGCCCATCCCTACTTGCCACGTACAGAAACAAATGTACAGCATGGCCAATCTAATCTGAATCACGAACAAATGACTCTCTTTAATGAATCGGATCACAAATGAATGTTTTGAATCATCCTTCACTCAATCGACCACAAGTCTTGCTGTATTTTTAAAAGCTCACAACTCTCAACGAGAAAAAGTCTCATTTGTTTTGCCGTGGTGCAGTGGATTGAGCGGTGCAGGAAGGACTGGTGTGGTATGGCTCTTCAAGAGTGCTGCTTGTCCTGATGGTTTTGTGTTTGTGTGTGTTTGGTTTGGGGTGAATTATAGAGTTTAGTTAGGGTGGTTTTCCATGACCGAAGGCTTCAGTACATGGAGCATCAGCAGCTGGAGGGCTGGAAATGGAATCGGCCTGGCGACCGCCTCCTCGACATCGGTGAGAGCTTGTTGTGTGATTACATTAGTTTGCTGTCATCATTTTTGTTCAATCTTTTTTTGTTTTGTTTCAGGATAAGCGTTTCAAAGCAGCATAAAGCCTCAGGAGAGGGAGTTTTTACTGTGCGTCATGTGTCTGTTACAGATATCCCCATGTCAGTTGGCATCACCGAGCCCAACACACACACATCACAGCTGAACGCAGCGGAGTTCCTGTGGGATCTTTCCAAACGAGCCTCCGTGTTTGTGCAGGTACACACAAAGCACACGCAAGATTTCAAACACTCATGTCATGTTGTGGTATTTTAAAGGTTAAAGTCAGCATGAAACGGAAGTTGCGATAGTCTTTTCTTCGCCATTGTGACGCATATCCGAATGAAATGGCTTCTTGAATAACACAAATGCAGGGAGGGACTTGATTTTGTCGGTGCTGCCGGAATAACGTCAAAACCCAGAAGACTGGTTCCCTCAAGGGTTTTACAATGGGGTTTTATCAATTTATGATTTAAATAAGGTTGTCTCTGGTAGAGCTGCACGGTTAATCGTTAAAAGATCATGATCTCGATTCAAACACCCATGCAGTCTTATTCCTAAATGACAACAATTCGGCTTTGTCTTTGACAAGTACGATCACAGCGAACGTTCAGATCTGTGTTCTGAGCCAGAGAGAGCAGTTGTCATGTATAGGTATGAAACAGATTCACAAATAGTCTATTCAACCACACAGTATCATTATCAAATGATCACAGAAGTACTGGGATAAAAGTTTATAGTTCAGATATAAACATTGATGTCTACGGTAGTGAATAAAAGAGTAAATTGACCCTTCGCTAAGCCCCGCCCTCCTTAGTTACTGTTGCTACGCCAGACAAGCTTTTGCGCTTATATTTTTAGCGCACCAGGCTACTGCTCACACGTCGTAACTTAGGTGTTTTTGTTAATCCTTTCATCCCGGCAATTCTCCCCTTGGGTTTTAGGTTTCGGGAAGGGAAAAAATTCCACCCCCCTGTCCAAACTCTTAGGATACCGGGTATCAGATTTGCACAATCCATACGCACAACGCTTCGGCATGTTTCCCTCGCTCGAAAGCTTGCCAGACCTCCCTCGCCTAGTTACGGTTGCTAAGCCACGATTGGCCTGTGGCGGTTTTCGGGCGTGGCTTAGCGAAGGGACAATTTACCTTGACGCTTCAAGTATTGTATCGATCACATCGTTACGCCAGTAGGTGGCGACAAGAGCCTCTTAAAAATGCATGTGTCATTGAATCATTCATTCAAGAGATTAGTTAAAAAAAAATCCTGATTCATCCAGTAATGAAACAAGAGAAGTCTTTATGAGTGAGTCATTGAATCATTCATTAAACAAATTTTTTTAAAATAATTAATTCAGATAAATTAGACTGCAGCAAATAACATTTTTTTCAGAACCTCTAGTGAATTACATTTCGTTTAGTTTTCTGTTCAGACATTGATATCTAGACTGATAGGAATTAGGGCTGAACGATATGGACAATTTCATATCTCGATTTTCATGCCAGATATCTCGATATCGATACAATACGATATGACTACGTAAGTAAAAAAAAAAAAAAAAAAATTTAGAGTTTGTAAAATACACACTGATGTCTATGGAAGAGGTAATAATAATCCTTTCCATTATAATTCGACACGTTTTATTCATATCAGATACACATTGTGTAAGTAACTTCAATGTTAACTCTATTATATTCCCAGTTCACCAGCCACTTACTTTTAATTATTTCGGGAGAAGTGGATGAATTCACGTGTTGTAAACATAGAGGTTGTAAATCCAACAGATCTGATTCTCTGAACTGCGTCTGCGGCACAAACTAACACGGCGGCGCGCATACAGCTCAACTAACGCGATCGTTATAAAGGTGTTTAAACAACAATATACTTCCACTTGGATGAATTTGACAATCGGAATATCAGATATTTCATGCCATAGCTAACACATTTGTGAATATTCTGAATAAAAAAGGATAAATGACATAAAAGCAGATCATCATTCATTCAGTGCTGTTGCTGCTGCGGTGTGTCACGTGACAAGCAATGACGCCTCACCATGGAAACGCCGCCCCCCCTCTCACAATATAGTTCCCACGTCCCTGGTAGTGTGTGCGCGCTGGCTTTAGCGGTGCATTCAAGGGCACTCGTAAAACTGATGTTTGTTGTGACTGCCAGAGTTGTATGCAGGGCGAGCGCGGAGAGGGGAAATCTATATAGTCTATATCGTTGCTTTTTTCGATAGTAATATCTTGAAAGTTCATATCTCGATATAGATACGATAACGATATATCGTTCAGCCCTAATAGGAATATTCGGTAATGTTGCCATCATATTCTGGACATTAAATGCTATTGGTTGAATATCCATTCTGCTTGATGATGCTTCTGTCTTTCTTATGCAAGATGCTCCTGTATAAGTACAAGCACATAAATATGCAGTTAGACATTTACTGGTGCGTATTGCTTCAGATCAATTTTAGTGCTTGCTGTCAAGACACCCACAGCTGTTTGGTGTAGGTAATGAATAGAACATGCCTGACGCACAATCTCATTGGCCAGAAATTCTCTGTCACTCTCGAAAGAGCGACGCAGACGTCATCTGTGCAGAAATCGTGTAACGCATGCCAAGTATACTCTCCAAACTGCTCCAGGAAGCGATCATGTGCTCCACGTTAATTATCTTTCATTCCTTCCTTCTCTCATTGAAGGTCCATTGCATCAGTACAGAGTTCACCCCGCGGAAACACGGCGGAGAGAAAGGAGTTCCGTTCCGGATCCAGATCGACACCTTTAAACAAAATGAAAGCGGAGAATATACTGAGCACCTGCACTCCGCCAGCTGCCAGATCAAAGTCTTTAAGGTGACGTCACATGCATGCAAGCATGCATCAAATGCAAGGAAATGTATATTTGGTTAAAGACCTCAGGTTTGAATTCATACCCCACTTATTTTTACTATACCGAATGCTTATGTTGTTAAAAAGCTTGTTTTGAATCATTAATATGACATAAGTCTTCAGGATGCACTAAAGCGGTTCTCTTGTCTTGCTGTAAACAGCCAAAGGGAGCAGACAGAAAACAAAAAACGGACAGAGAGAAGATGGAGAAAAGGACTCCGCAGGAGAAAGAGAAATATCAGCCCTCTTATGATACCACTATTCTGTCAGAGGCAAGAATATTTAAGTAACGTTTTGTTGGCTCGTACACAATGAAATGACAGTGATCTTGGATTTTACTCTGGCACCTATTGGTGTGGATGCAGCTGCGCATAAAAACAAGTGTTCGGCTCCTGATTGTAGAAAAGGCCTATTCATAGATGTGATTAATTTAGTCCGATAATGAGGGGTTGCTGAGATAAGAGTGAATAGCATTTATCTGGTCATGTTACACCCAGCATGTGGAAGGAATCACCTAATGTCGAATTTAATATCAGAGGCCTAAAATAAGCTGAGTCTTCATCTCATGTCCAATAGGCTTGCAGCAGTAGTCGGTGTTACGCGGAGTACACTATGATTACACTATTTGCCCACCCCGGCACCACCACCTCCACTGCCGTTTAGCTTTCTTCATAGAAGTAAAAGTCATTTAGTTGAGACACTACACTTCTCCACTGAAAGCGTGTGCTCTGCTCCATATACAGCACGAGCTGCAGGAGTCAGGTTTCACATGATGAGAGTAAGAAGAGATGACTGACAGCACGATGGACAGAGGATTTGGTGCGTAACAGATCCTGAGCGTAATTGACAAATATCTTATCTTGTCAAATGTGCGGTCATTACCGCCGCGTGATCGCCACTTCAATACCGCGCATATTAGCGGCTCCCTAATGCACGCAAATTACATACGGTGACTCCACCCCCTGGTGTTATCGGGAATACCAGTTTATTTACCGGTGTGTGAATTTCCTTTACTTTAAATACTATTAAATACTAATACTAGTTAAATACTATTGATTTCTATTGGATTTAAACTTTTTAGAGAAAGAATATATACCGCTTATTCCTCCTGTAACGAGCAAGAAGCAAATCACGGTTCATGGCTGTGACGCATTAATCGGCTGTTAAAAAAAAAGAAAGAAGGGATGAGCCCTTTAATATGTTTTCCTTAAACTTCCTGTTTCGGTAGCAAGGACGCCAAAACACAAGTTTTTTAGGGGGGTATTTAGTTTTAAAAAGACTGTGCTCCTTTAACTTGATTCAAATATACATGTGTTTGACTAATGTGTTCACTTGTGTGCGTAGACTCGATTGGAGCCTGTGATTGAGGAGGCTGTGGAACATGAGCTAAAGAAATCCAGCAAGCGGACGCTTCCTGCAGACTGTGGAGATTCCATCGCCAAGAGCAAGAGAGGAAGTGTAAGCGCCCACTCTCCTCTTCTGTGTTCAGTTCACTCATTCCAGACTCCCTTTGTCCATATTTGTTTGTAGATCAGTCTCCTTCAGCAGTGTGTGTCGGGTCTGGGACTGCCCCCTAATAGTCGACCAAACGTTAGTTGATAATATACTCCAAAAACTCCAATACCGCAGTACATAATGGACATGTGGTAATTGTGTCAGGCAGGAAATCCAAAGTGTAGGATCATATCGAGAGGGTAAAGGATGACCACAAAAAGGTGATGTGCAAACATTTGCCTATCATTCATCGACCTCAAGCATGGCTGACCATTTGAAACATGTACTTGCCTAACGTTAGCCACTTTACATGGCAGCTCACAGGTCTCAGTCAGCTCCCTAGTTCACAAGTCAGGGCACTGATTAAGGAGTCGGCCATTTAAGAGCCGTCTCAATCGCAAAATCCTTCCAGTGCACTAAACGTCCACTACCTAAATGTCCCACAATGCACCGTGAAAACCAGAGAGCATTGATGTTTACTGTGTTCCCTTAACGAAAGTGCAAAAGCGCAAAACAAATCTTGTGAGCAAACTCAATACGTATCATGACAGGATAGAGGGTTTGTTCACACTTGTAGTTCTGTTCGCTTGGTTAGTTTTAGTCCTGGTCCGCGTAGCGTTCACATTGCTATTGCTAACACCAAACCTAAAGATACTGAATCAAAAAAATCTGAACACACCCTTAATTATATTTCAGCATACATTGCTAGACAGGTACTAAATGTAATCACCTAGCTTACTTTTTTTTAAATTAATTTATGGCTGAAATGTTGCAGATAATATCAAAAATCTAAGTATTTATTTATCATAATGTACTTTAAATAGCATTAAAGCTGATGAACTACACATGGACTGAGTACACACACACACACACACACACAGACGCCATGTACACACGGTCTGTTTGCCGACACTGACGATCATGCACACACGGATCTGTGTAGCGTTTGAGTGTATTGTGTGTTTAATATTCCGGGGCGTTGTTGTGTATTATGTTCTATATAATACAGTTATGTGTCTTGCGTGTCTATGTACTGGTATATGAATCAACAAAAGCGTATGTTGTATAATAACAGAATTGTTTATCTTTTGATTACTAACAGAAATAATCACATCACCATTTTCAGCTGGTCCATATCGTTTATTGAGAACAGCGCCATAAATGTTACAAATACACTTAACAACCAGCTTTTTAACAGCACAAGTTTGGTAAATATGTTGTGTATTATATCCTATATATTAAGTGTATTTAACGAGTCAGTCTCCTTTGTTTGTTTTTTTGACACATTCATACTTTTTTTATGTGTGCACTTGAGCGCTTAATTTATTTTTTAAAGGCTCAATGTTACATATAATAATAATATTACATATAAATTAATATTATAAACATGCAACTAATGGCTTAAATGAACGACCACCAGTCGACTAGAACAATCTTTTGTCAGCGATCAGAGATCTACACTAACACTTTTATTTAGGTTGACTTTTGACGGCTCGCATATCTCTCCTTCTCCCACTGCAGTGTTCTCCATGGCCAGATAATGCGTACGTCAACCCCATTACAGCAGCTACACCGACATTCACCTCCAGCACAAACTCCTACAGCACTACTAGCAGCACAGTACCAGACAGGTGACGCTCACCAAGCATCTCCGAGTGCCATGAACCACAGTTATGCATTGTCTAATGCGTTTCCCTTTGATTTTAGTGAGTCGTCTTCACCTAACCACCAAGGGGACGCTGGTAGCCCCGTGTCTGTGGAGGTTAGTATAAATGTATGTCATATTTTTACTAACTGCACCTTAAGTTGCAATTGCACCTAAAATGAAAATAATTCAGTCTTTGAACTCTCTGCAGTCTCTGAGTCCCACGTCCTCTATACAAGATGCACAGAAGTGGCTCCTTAAGAACAGATTCAACTCATACACTCGCATTTTCACCCATTTCTCAGGTATTTACACATGCACATGACCAGTTTTTAGTGCAAAAATTAAACTACACTAGAGCTGGGTAAAAATATCTGTTTCTGATTAATCTCACTCTTCATTTGAATGATCCCGATATCAATTCTTAGTTGTGCTGATGAGCTGCACATGAAGAAAAAAAAACATTCACGAACAAATGACTCTTATGAACTGGTTCTTTTAATGAATGGTTTCAAAAAGTGACCATTTACCAGTTAGAATCAGTCCTGTATAATATAAGTCTTTCAGACTTAAGTAAAATGGACCATAGAAGAGAAATATAAAATCAGACTGAATCTAAATTTAGTGGCATAGAGAATTTCTGAATCAGAATGTAATCGAGACCCAGCCCTAATAGACACACACACCATTAAACTAAAAGTTGTCAATAATGAGACCAATTAGTGTTTTCCCGTCTTAGGTTCTGATCTACTGAAATTAACTCGTGAGGATTTAGTCCAAATTTGTGGTGCGGCCGATGGAATCAGACTCTACAATGCACTTAAAGCACGGTAGGATGAAAAAAAAAAAAAAGAGTGATGTTAAATATAACTGATGTGTTTTCTTACACTTCTGAAAGAGTGAACTGATGAATTGTGTGTTCGTGTCCCTGTACAGAGCAGTGCGTCCCCGACTCACGGTCTACGTGTCTCTGGAGTCGTCTCTGAGCGAGAGCCCTCTGCTGGAGAAACGTGGCCGCAGCAAAAACGGCGAACACAGCAGTCCCACATCCATACCTGGTATATGAATATCAATCGTGGAAACTTAACATACCACAATCACTGAGCATCTATTGTTTTGCAACGACAAACATGCAGTGCAGCATCATTCATATTAATGAACCTTATTCTAATGATCACTGAATTTTGGTAAGGATTTTGAGCATAATTATATTACAGTATTCAAACTGTTGGAAAATTGTTGGACAGACTTGAGCCCAACTAGCATTTTTTTTACTTAAGCAGCAAGGATGCATTAAATTACAAAAAAAAAAAATCTATATAAAATAAATTCTGTTCTTTTGAACTTTCTATTCATTAAAGAATCCTGAAAGAAAAAAGTCAGTATCTACCAAAAATTTTGACTGTTTTCAATATTGATAATCAGAAATGTTCCTTAAGCAGCAAATCAGAATATTAGAATGATTTCTGAAGGATCATGTGACACTGAAGACTGGAGTGATGATGCTGAAAATTCAGCTTTTGATCACAGGAATAAATTACACTTTAAAATGCATTCAAATGTTAAGTTATTTTAAATTCTAAAACTATTTCACAATAATTACGGTTTTGCTGTATTTTGAATTAAATAAATGCATAATAAGCATAATCAGTGAACTGGTGAGCTTAAAAACGTTCATTAACATTTATAAATCTTACCATCCGCAAACTATTAAACGGCAGCTTATGAGATAAAGATGCAGCAAAAGCCACGGTGAGAGAAAAAAAACACTATCTTCCTCATGCTGCCCTCTAAAACACAAAACCATAACAACTGTCACATGACCCAGCAAGCAACAATGTAAGGGATAATGTAGAGCGAGGCGGTTGTTATAGCGAATACAACCTCCGACAGGCTGATCAGGCGGAGGGGTCTTGAATCAGCCTGAACGGGTTGTATTCGCTATAACAACATTATCCCGTTTATTACATGGCTACCTACCAAATAAATCAATAATTTGACACAAAATATTGATTTAAAAAGGAGTTTATTGATTTAAAAACGATTGTATTGCTTCCGCTAAAGAAAATAGTCCGTTCCGTCTCTGCGGTTAGAATCCTGTGAGTCCATAGCAACCCTCTGTTTTTCATGGCAACGGTGTGCTATACTTATCAAGAAATAACACACCGCGTTCTACATTAGAATTCAGCCTAGCCATGTAATAAAAACGTATAATGGATTGTATAAAGCACTATATAAACCACAACTCAAACCTGACACGGTTCTCTCTATAGCCACTTCTAATAACAGCCTGACGGAGCACAGTTTAACCTCTCGGGTCAGACCCCACACTCATTTACCAAGAGAACAATCAGGTCACCGAAGTCTAAAAGTATGTTCACGTATGGTTGTCTTGCTTTATCACACATCGCATCACAGCCTAATGTAAAATTGGGTAAGACTTTATTTTACAGTGTCTTCGTTACACGGGACATGTACTTACTATAGTAATAATAACAGTTAATTATGCATAATTATAAGCAACCAAACCCGACTCTGTAACACTTTATTTTAGTGTTCTTGTGACACGTTTACATAGAGTAATTACAGTAAATTATGCATGATTACATGCAACTAACCCTAAAACACACCGTAATTTTAACCCCTTACGTGTTGTTAATAAATATTACTCAGTACTTAAATGTAAAATTACACTAAAATTATTAATCCTGCTTGTCTTTTATGAATTGGGTCAAAATCTTCCCGTATGCTTTTGGTTCTGCACATGTTTTAATTTAGGTTTTATCCTGTGAAATGTTCAATCCTCTCGATCGGTCTTGTTTTAAAGTGTGTCTGTGTTTATGTTTAGTTTACCATGCTCTTTACCTTGAGGAGATGACCGCTTGTGAGCTAACTAAGAAAATCTCCAGTGTGTTGGCGCTGCCGATGGTCCACATCAACCAAGTCTACAAACAGGGGCCCACAGGGATACACATACTACTCAGTGACCAGGTACACAGACCAGAAACAATCTCTTCTCTCTCCCTGATATCAGGTTACGCGTATAAGTTGGCCAACCATGGCTGCTCATTTGAATAATGTTTTGCATCATGCCACAGATAAACACACACTTCATTGTGTGAACTTTTTTTTATGCTGTTATCATTTGCCATGAATGGGACATGTCGGTGAGAAACATCATGCGACTGATTTGTCTAATGAATGGTAACATCATGTACTGTTAAAACAGACTGATATAATATAATATACATGCACTACCGGTCCTAAAGTTTGGTGTCAGTAAGATTTGTAAATGGTTTTTGGAAGAGTTTCTTCTGCTCACCAAGTCTGCCTTTATTTGTTCAAAAATACATGAAAAAGTGTGATATTGTGAAATATTATTACAATTTGAAATTGTTTTCTATTTGAATATATTTTAAGATGTAATTCATTCCTGTGATCAAGCTCTCCAGTCTTCAGGGTCACATGATCCTTCAGAAATCATTCTAATATGAGGACATTTCTGATTATTATCAATGTTGAAAACAGTTTTGCTGCCTCATATTTTTGTGGGAACCATGATACGTTTTTTGAGGATTCTTTAGTGAATATAAAGTGCATTTATTTGAAATGGTAATCTTTTGTAACATTATAAATGCCTTTACTGACACATTTGATCAAGTTAATGTGTTCTTGCTGAATAAAAGTATTAATTTCTTTCAAGAAAGAAATCCTAGTGATCCCAAACTTTTGAACAGTATTGTACGTCGTACATCATATAAATAATGATTTATTAAGGCATGCAGCTTTTTTTGTTGTTAACATTGACAGCTACTGTTTTATGTTTTAATATAAAAGTAATTATTATAGCAATAATGATATTGACTATATTGTTTGAACAAACCGATGTAATTTAATCACTTCAGTTCTGAAGATCAGGTTTGGAAAAACGAATCAGATGACCAGCATGAACAAGACCTTCGTAACTCAAATATGTCCTAATATATATGATATTCTCCCTCCCTCCCTCCCTCCCTCCCTCCCTCCCTCTCTTCCTCTCTCTCTCTCTTCCTCCCTCCCTCTCTTCCTCTCTCTCTCTCTCTCTCTCTCTCTCTCTCACACACAGATGGTTTATAACTTCCTTGATGAGAGCAGTTTCATTGTCAGCACAATACAAGGTGAAACATTTTCCCATAACACCAAGAACGTTTCAGATAAAACCTCTGTATGCTTCTCCCGTTCTCCACATCATCTCTCTGCCCGTTTCTTCCTCAGATGACACCAGTGATGGATTTCACCTCGTTCTGAAGTAGATCTGCCGTACGTTAAGCAGAGAGTGCGACGACACCCCGAGGCTTCATACTGCCGCTCTCGAGCATCGAGCGAGTTCCCTCCATCCTCCTCTCTCTCTCTTCCTTTCCTCATCTCTCTCTCGTTCTTCACGTCTCAGACGTCGGAGAGATCGCCGGGGGTTGGACCGGGGCCTCCTAAAACTGTTAGAATCTGACTTCAGTGTGTAAATCGTTTCATATTGAAAACACTTAAACTGATGCCAGTGTGTGCAAGCGGTGGGCTTTTACGTATGCGTGCGAGTGAGTTTTTAAAGGTTGAATCGGGAGGGGATGGAGGTGAGCGGAAACCGCAAGGAAGTGGAGGAGAATTGTGACCACTTTTACTTAATCGGTGGAAGAATCCGAGCATCCGGCGCCGACACGGCCGCGCTCAGACTCTGTCCTCACTTTGCTAGGTGTGAACGTGCAGTTACTTACCTGAGTTTGTCTGTGAGTCGTCAAGCGTTTCGCCGCCTGGCCTGCAGACGCCATCGCAACCCCTCGGTAGATAGCGACGACCTCTCTTTCAAATGTGGGGAACCGCGTCCTGACTTCGGCATGCGCAGGACGTCTTTGTGTCTTGTCTATATGGATGAAATAATTCCTTGAGTTCGAGTACTAACATGAGGTTGTGAGAAGTTTTGGCTGTGTCCTTCTCTCGTTCAGTGCTGATATCCTTTTCCAATTCCTCTCTCAAGACCAATCGTTTCCGGTGCCATCATTTCTTCTGTTGACTATATTCGGTTAGTTTCTTAACATTTTACTTTGTGCTTAGCCAGATGAATTAAGTGTCAGCTAGTTCCACACGTTTAGAATTAAATAATGGGATTTTTAGGGGTTTTAGATTTGATGGTTGTGCTTTATATTTTCTGTGCCTGGTAACTAACACTGCCCTTTATAGTAGCTCCCGGCACAGATTATAACACGATTATTGATAAACGAGCACAATCACAAGCCTCCGTAAATTATGTTTTCCTTAATGCCTTTGCATTCTTTTTAATTTGTACCTTTTTGGCCTAGAATATGATGTTGACTGGTGCTTTTCTCAATGCACTCATGGTTTACAGTCAGCTGCTCCAGTTAAACCAGCCAGCCTTTCTTTTCTTTTTCTTTTAAATCATTTTTTCTTTCTTGAATAGAGACTGACTGTTGATCTCAGTAGTCATGTATCGTGCAGCTGTGCTTTGGCATGTACTGTGCTTATGATTGCCACTTTATAGAGGAGCATGGTTGTAAGAATGTTGACTCATTTTAATTCTCAAAAAAAAAAAAAAAGGTTAAAAAAGGAATGGCCAAGTCTGCACTGAAACCGAAACCACAATAAAATGTCACGCCGTTTGATACCTTGCTGTCGTTGGATGCTCACTTAGACTTGTGGTGTACGTGTGACGTTTCCAGGTTGAACAAATGATCCAAGTCTTGAACACATGGAAGAGAGGTGCGTTGTTCTCTTTCCTCAGATCAAATGCTGTGGATCATCGGACTGTCCTCTGTGTTTCCGTGATGATAATCATGGTGCCCTCACGTCACTGTCTGTCTAAAGAAGCCTCTCTTCCATAGGGGTGCTGAGATGTACACAATTAATGCCTGTACCAAAATAAAAATAATTTTCATATTTTGTCTCTGGGAGTATTTGCTATGATCGGGAGTGAGAGGGGTAATGATTTTGAAATTTAATAGCTGTTTTATGGGCAAGAAGAAGAAATGAGTGGTAAAAATAATCATTACATAAAGGACATAACATGGTCTCGTAGAAATATGACGTTAAAAATGTAAACATGAATGAGATAACTTTTAAAAAGTTACATTTTTAGACCTGGTCAAAATTGCTGGATAAATCCATTTTGTGTGCAATGTAGAAAATATACTATTTGTCACAAATATGTTTTATAATAAATAAATAAATAATGCTCATCATTTTCGCAATGCTTCTAAATTAGAGGTAACTATGTAATAGGCCATACATATATGACCACATGACTAAATGGATGAGTCATGGGGTAAGATGTGTCAGCGTATACTTACACAATCCCCCCTATAGTTTAAGCCTTGAACCGGTTAATTCCTATATGGATCAAACTGGGAATTTCTCTAAATTGTCAATTGAGACCATTGTCAAATTGCGAGTGAATTTTAAAATAAAAACTATTAAAATTATAAAAAGTGATTCGTAGTTACTTACTGTGAGTGTAAGTCTTGTCAAGCACCTGTTTAAGTTCTGTTAGACCAAAGACTTTGGTAGACCCAGCAAAAACATTTGAATGCATTTTAAAATTTTATGTATTTATTATTTTTTAATGATTTTTTTTTAATGTGCTGCATCTATAGAATTTATCCAATACTAAAATATATTTCCAAATGAGCCACCTGTGCAAGAACATGGAAATAATACTTTTCTTACATGATATGTGGCGACATCAGGAATCAGATTTATGTAACGATTCACCCGCGAGTGGCAGGAACAGCTCTCGAATGCGCATGCGTGACTTTGACAGTACATGTGACGCGATGACGCACTCAAGAGAACCAGGAAGTGCTCTGCCTTTGTTTTTGTCCGTTTGGAGTCTTCTCATTTTCCACTAGAACTGTGTCGTTCCCGCGGGCCTAAATGGCGACTTTTATTTCTGTCCCGTTGAAAAAGTCCTCAGAGGTCGACTTAGTGAAACCGCTGTTGAAATTTGTAACTGCCACGTATCCTGCCGGTGAGGAGCAGGCGGAGTATGTCCGTGCCGTGGATGAGCTCAACAAGCTCCGCAAAAGTGCTCTGGGGAGGCCGCTGGACAAACACGAGAGCTCGCTGGAGATCCTGCTTCGGTGAGAGCCTGTCAAGACAACTTCAGGGTGTTCGTGTCTGCTGCCTATGGCGCAGATTGCTAATTCATCTATGTAATTTGCCGAAGTGCTGATTCTGTTCCTTTAGCTGTGAGTTACATGAAGCTAGCTTTTTATGTCATTTAATAGTTTCGTCAAGAGTTTAGCTAAGTTTAGCTACCGTTGGTGATTTAGCCTGTGCCTCATCTGTTTTTATTGGCTTCATATAAATGTTAAACGTAAACTGGTGTTGTTGGCATGGCATGTTGGTAGTATGTTTAATTGTTTATATAGTCCTCATATGTGTTTATGGTGGTTAGTATGTGGTTTTCGCATTTTTTCGGGGAAGTTGACATACTGTGGTGTGACTTGCTATTCTTTCTAAAGCCCTATTTATACAATACATACTATTATTAATTGAAAGGCTACTAAGAATATTTGTACTTTTAAAATTCATTTGTCACACCCAATGACCATTCAAAATGAACTACTTATCCCAAAAAGGTTATTAAAATTGTGAAAAACATAAAACGGTGACAAATTACAGCATCTAAAAATATACATTTATGCATTAATATAAATTGCACCCCAAAATCTTATAGTTGAATAACATGCGTTGCCTCAACTAGTACCTATGTATCGTACGTCACCGGCTTCCTGGTTCTGCGTGACTCAGGTGTGTCTTTCAGTCTGACCTCGTCAAACTTTCATTGTACATTTAATAATACATAATTCGACGCAAATAACTAGAATAAAGAAGAAACTGCGTTTTGAAGTGTTTGTATTATGTTCTCCTAGTTGTTTAAGCGGTTGAGTCCGTAATCTTCGACCTCGAGACTCCATTACGTCATATTTGAAGTGACTGGGGTGGATACAGGTGTGTTAGTGACGTAAGTTTTATTTTTGGAAGATATGCTTTATCTGTAAACCAGCAGTTGATCAGTGGAGCTTTAGAAGAGTATAGGAAATGGTCGTTTCTCGTTAACTTGTAAAAAACAAACAAATTTGCTGCCTCATGCTTTCATCACATAATTTCTCCCGTTTAAACCCACTTTTTTGGGGGGTAAAAAAATCTGTACTGAAATGTTTAATGCAAATTAATTGGGAAGTTGTCAAAAATAAGTTACTTTGATTTGATTTGAGTTCTCTGAGTACTGTAAGACAAATTTACAATATTTTTAATATGGAGAAAAGTCAGCCAGTCTTACAGTATAGTGTCCTTGTTACAGTGTAATAATACATTTAAGTACTGAGTAATAATAATGAACTACTTGTACTTAGTATAGGGTTAGGTTTAGGAATAGGGGTTGGTTTAGGGTTAGTTGCACGTAATTATGCATAATTTATATTTATTACTACAGTAACTACATGTAACATGTGTAACAAGGACATTGAAAAATAAAGTGTTACCATATATTTGTTTTATTTATTTATTTTTCCCAATGGGACGTTTTCTATATAAATGTAACCTTGCTTTCTGGAATACCCCCCTGATCTTCATATGATATTAAAGGGACAGTTCACCCAAAAATAAAAAAAATCTGTCATTAATTACTCATCCGCATGTCGTTCCAAACCCGTAAGACTTTCGTTCATCTTCAGAACACAAATGAAGATCTTTTTGATGAAATCTGAGCGATTTCTGTCAACCTCATTGGTTCTTACGGAAGCAAGACATTTTTTTTATTATTTAAAGTGAAACTTTATTTCTCCAGTCCGTGGTTACGTTCTGCATGTCATTTGTGGTTTAATGTACCGGCTGGGACGGACTTGCGCCATCTGTTATGTGAATGAGCCGTGTGTTGCTATAGGAATACGTTTTTTGTTTGCTGCTTAGTAGCCGTGCTGAATGATCCGGATGAATGGCCTGCTTTGTAGCTCCTAGTTAGACTGGTGTTTGGTTTGCGTGATGAACACCCTACAAAGGTATTCCTCCATGAGGAGACAGACATGTTATTTTTATAGTGCAGAGAGGCAAGGAATAGCAAATAAATAAAAAAGAGAAATGGAGCGCAGAGATGTGGGGAAACGCTCCGGTTTCCTTCCAGGAAGGAAGTGTTATTGTGATTAAGTGTCACCAGTTTGTTCCGTAACAGACAGTGAGATTAAGTAACTTCAGTTGGTTCTTGTGTTCAGACTGACATGGTCACATGAGAATGCTGTCTTAGCTAAATTATCAGCATCATTATGCACTGTTGAAAATAAAACTGTTGACTATTGCAGTTTTTAAAATGTAATGTTTAAGTCAATATCACTTGTTGTGACTTTGTAATTATTTGTGAAACGTTGTGAAATTGTTTCTACACCAAATTTTTTTCAGTGTGGTTTCAATTCCATCCAAAGAAATTAACGTTTTCCTTCTCCACACTTTCTATTTAAAAAAATGTCTTTTCTCATTGTGTCTCTTCCCTCTAGATATTATGATCAGCTCTGTGCAATCGAACCCAAATTTCCTTTTCCAGAGGTATCATTTATGAATTCACAATCACAGATTACTATAATTGAGCATATTACATAACTAATGTTTATTTTTTTGTTGTTGTTTTTTTTCACAGTTATGTCTGACATTCACGTGGAAAGATGCTTTTGATAAAGGATCACTTTTTGGAGGCTCAGTCAAGCTTGGTGAGTTGTTTTACGTGATTTCAGAAACACCAAATGCATGACAGATGAAAAGAATTTGTACTTTCGAGTGCATGACAAAAGTAGCTTATATGTAAATTCTTTTCAAGACATTTAAGCTATTGGCAGATTCAGATATCACTTATAAGATATTGAATATAGTGTTTAAACAATTATATGTTAGTGGCTTTTTTGGAGTATGCATCAATAAATATATCTGTCATCCATATTCAAGGAAAACGTGACCTATTAGAAAAAGTCAGGCATCTAATCCAGTAAAAAGGAAGGGCAGCACAGCTTGGGATCCCTTATTAACATTAAAAAGCTTATTGATGTTTGCACATAAATAATGCTATCTCAACCACTAACATTGCTTACTCTTACTTCACACACTTTATTTACTTTTGCATATTTTCTTACTACATGTTACCTCTCATTTTTCATATATGAGCCTTTTTTTCTATATAGAGGATCCTTGTTTTATTGTGAAATGCTTAGGGCGAGGCAAGTTTATTTATAATGCAGAATTACACTTATATTTATAGTGCTTTGCTAATGCAATATAATCTAAGCCCATTAACTTAAAAAGCTTAAAGAGGACCTATTATGCCCTTTTACAAAGTCTTGATTTAGTTTTTTGGGTCTACTAAATGCTCTAATGTTCAAAAAACACCTTATTTTTCACATATTCTCCATTGTTGCAGCTCCTCTCTTCCCAGTCTGTCAGTAACGCCACTGTTTAGTTCCTGTCTCTATGAAGCCCCTCCTTCTGAAAAGCACAATGTTCTCTGATTGGTCAGCTGGACCATTGTGTTGCTATTGGTCAATTTCTTCGAGCATGTTTGGGAAATGTCCCGCCCCCTTACCATAACCGGCAGTTTCAACACACAACTAACTTAACCAGGCCCAGCCCCCTTTATTTAGCGCATGCCTTGGGCGGGAATTATTTAAATGAGGAATATTGTGATGTGTTTGTTCCCGGAAGAAAACTCAAGACTACAATGGAGGCGTTTCAGGGAGTTCAGAAACAGTGACACTGATATAGAGAATAACTCCCGCTGGGGTGACTTTGTAACTTTGCACAAACAGTAACATCACGCACTAAAGAAAGTTAAAAATGTGAAAAAGCATAATAGGTCTATTTTAATAAAACAGAATAAAAAGGTTAGCAAAATAACAGCTTTATCCATTGTTTGGTTAATTTTGTTTGTGTTTCAGCATTGGCAAGTGTGGGCTATGAGAAGACGTGCGTGTTGTTTAATGTGGGCGCGCTGGCGAGTCAGATCGCTTCTGAGCAGAATCTCGACAATGACGAGGGACTCAAGACTGCCGCCAAGTTCTACCAGGTTTGAGTTTGACCTTATAACCTCCAACAACAAAGACAATCGAGAGAGAGAAAAATGTAACGAGCACTCACGTCTCTTTCCAGCTGGCCAGTGGTGCATTTGCTCATATAAAGGACACTGTGCTGTCTGCACTGAACCGAGAGCCCACCATGGACATCTCCCCCGAGACGGTGGGCACGCTCAGCCAGATCATGCTCAGTCAGGCACAGGAGGTCTTCGTTCTCAAGGCCACTGCTGGTGTGTCTGTGTTTATACCTGTGCATTTTCTGCTTGTAGTTGACACAATTTTAATTGTTCTCTGTTTCATCTCGCAGATAAAATGAAGGACGCCATCGTCGCTAAACTCGCCAACCAGGCAGCAGATTACTACGGCGACGCATTTAAGCAATGTCAATACAAAGAGAATCTGCCCAAGGTATGTGCAGCTGCCAATACACACATGACAGACACATGAGTGGTTAAGGTGGTCCACTAGGGGTCACTAGAGACAGTTAGTCAAAGATGCATAAAACTGCATGCAGCAATCACTGTCTGTGAGGGTGCTCTCATCAGGATCACTGCATGCAGTATCGTCTGAAATAAATAATACTACATGATAAATATAAGGCTTCAAATAAACCCACAGGGGTTATTTAACTTTTCTTAACAACAATGTATGTTAAAGGAATATTTCACTTAAAAATCTAAAATCTAAATTCTGTCATCATTTACTCTTCAATTGTCAACTTTTACCCTCAAGTTGTTTCAAACCTGTATGAATTTCTTCTGCTGAACTTAAAGGAAGAAAAGTTCAGATCTTGTGTTCAGCAGAAGAAGGAAATTCATACAGGTTTGAAACAACTTGAGGGTGAGTAAATTATGACAACATTTTCATTTTTAAGTGAACTATTCCTTTAAATATTAAAATTAAAAGATAAGAAAGTTTCATGAATTGACAACCCTTTATTTATTGGCATGCAACATATTCAATTCCCTTTCTTAGAGGAGATTAGGAACAGCTTAGAGCTGAACAAATATAGCTATCCTGTATAATAATAATAATAATAATAAAAACTTTATCAACAAAGTAGTTTAATCCAGTGTAAAACAACACTGAATAGTCTTCACTGCATAAATAAAATATAGATTAATCCTATTAAATCTACTAAACAGATTCATTTTCTCATTGTCTTTTGTTGTTTGACGAACATTAAGGAACACAGAGAGCAGGGGGAATATTAGGCTGCTGTCACTTTAAGACCGAATGCACAGATCCAACATACTGTTACACATGCGATTTATTTCCCAACTGTTTAAGTTCACTGAAAACATGACTGACTGTGTTTACGTGAATACTCACCAAATCGGGCATTTTGGCATGTTGTTTTTAACCCCTAAGCTCAAAGTTGACTTGTCCGTGTTCCACTTCGTCTCGGAGCGCGCGCACAGAAAGCCGCTTGGGGAACAGTATCTCTTCGCGGCTTAATGGCGTTTTTAAAACTCTTTATTATCGAGCACGTCTTGCAGTTTAGCAACAGTAGATTGACAATCCTTGATTTAGCTTATTTGGACATTAAGTGTGGGCTTTTAAGGAGGAACGAATGTCGAATGTCAGATGAGACCGGTGAATGTAAAGCAATTTTTAGCTGTGCATAGAAATATTCTCACGAGTTTTGCGTCATCTGATTTTATGGAGACCACCGATCAAATTCTATAAAAGGGTTATCGGCCGATAACGATTGGCGCCCGATCAGTCGGAGCACCCTTAACTGTCAGTATGCCTGCGTCTATAGATTTGAGTTACCTTAATTCCCGTTTGACTGCTAGTCACCCCCGCATACACAGACACACACTCCCAAAGCCACCAGCCTTTGTTTCTTCTCCTACTGATCTGTGAGTGAACGCTGCATGAGCGTTGTGTGAGGATTTGGTTGGGGTTTGCTGAAGGATGCGTGCTGATTTGCTGTTCTGTTTTCTCTTCCTGCGCCCTGTGCTGTGTGTCTGTGCTCGTTTGTGGTTGCTCGTGGTGTTGGTTTGTGGTTGCTGTGGCGTTTGTGATTGCTGTGGTTGCCTTTCCCTGGTCAGTATTTTTATTTCCAGGAAGTGCTTCCAGTCCTCGCCGCCAAGCACTGCATGATGCAGGCGACCGCCGAGCTGCACCAGTCAGCCTTGGCCAATCAGAAGAAAAAATTCGGAGAGGAGATTGCTCGGCTGCAGGTGTGTTAGTCTGTGTGCGACAGGCTGTTTGGTTGATTTATTCCGTTTTGAGATTATTTTTTAAATTGAAATAATGTTGATTGCCGTGAATATAGCCATCGCTGCTGATATGAGCTTCATTAATTGGATGTTGATGTTGAGGTTTCTCGTGCGTGTCTCTTGCAGCACGCCACGGAGCTGGTGAAGACTGCGGCTTCCAGGTACGACGAGTATGTTAACGTAAAGGATCTGTCAGATAAGATCAGTCGTGCGCTCACGGCTGCAAAGAAGGACAACGACTTCATTTACCATGACCGAGTGCCGGAGGTCAAAGACCTGGAGCACATTGGCAAAGCATCTCTGGTCAAAGCAACTGCAGTGCAGATTCCACTCAGCCAGAAGTTCACAGGTCAGAGAACGATGCACACATGACATTCAGTTGACCTTCAACTCTTTGTTTTGATTTATTTTGGGTGGGGTGGGGGGGGGGGGGGGGGGGGGATTATTTCCCCCTTTCTTATGTGGAAAAATCCAATGAAATGCAAATACTGCAATTTTTGTTTAGATCTGTTTGAGAAGATGGTGCCGATGGCAGTTCAGCAGTCAGTGAGTGCAGCCAATTCCAGGAAGGCTGACACCGTCAACAGACTGATTGGCAGCATGAGAGAAGCAACAAATCTGTGCAATGGGTCAGTGTTTGTGCATTTACTTGCTCTTACATGAGTCAATTTAAACTCCATTAAAAGTCCATTAACATGTAGATTGAGAACTACTCAGGGATGCAAGCTTTTATACACCTTAAATATATATAAGAGGTAATTTGTGGCATTTGTGTGATAGGTTGGTTTTAAGTGGGGGGGGACGGGGGGTTGTCATGCAGTTTTCTGGCAAAATAAAAGTTCTTTGTTTAAAGTTTAACTGCAAACTAATTAAAGGGGTCTTGACATGGATTTTATAATGATTGTAATGTTCCTTGATGTTCACGTACAATGTAAATCAAGTTTTTTGCACGCAAAAAACATATGCGGAAAAACTATTATTTTCAACCTTCATTCAAAAATTATCCATTTTTAAGGCTAATTAATTTAGCCTTATTGCATAGGATTTGCTAACATTGCATAGGAAACAGATTTCATGTTTTGAAAACATCCATGTAAAAATAATACTTTATTTTTGATTATTATTTAGTAATATCGAATGGGTTCCATAAAAACAACAGTGTGAATGTGGCCTGAGACAAGTGCATTAGAGAGGTTTTTTATTCTGTTAAAACTGTAAATAGTCAAGGGTGAGTTCTCTATATCCCCATGCTGAAATCGACTGTAAATCCTCATTTTTAAGCTGATATTTTAAAGGTCGCCTTCCTGCATCTTTGGCCTCGTTTACACTGCAGGTCTTGATGCCCTATTCTGATTTGTTACCTTTATCCGTTTACACGTTCTTTCAACTGTGACCTATATCTGATTCATGTGTTTACACTTGCCATACTATCTGAAACATCGCGCATGCTTAAAGGGTTAAATGTTCTTGCACAGATGGGCTGACGCGAAATGTGCTTGATGCTAGCTCTGCGATATATGCGAAGTTCACCAAACATCACTTTTTCTCACATTTTCTCTCGTCATTAAACCGTGGAGACGTTGCCTAATGCCTCAGAAAATCCGATCTGCCTGTTTACATGACAGTCGCATTGGCACATATCCGATATATTTCCACATATGAATGAGGCCTGAAACCGATCTCGAAATATCCGAATGCATGCGTTTTTTTTCCTGTTTACACTGTCATAGAACACATCCGATCTGTGTCACATATGAGCAAAAAATCGGAATTGGGTCACATTTCACTGACAGTGTAAACGAGGCCTTTGTCACCTTTTCACCCAAGATGAATGGGTCCTTCATGCATCCCCGACTCGTACTCCTCTGTTTTTTAAGGCACTATTCACTAATGAAATAATGCACATAATGCCGTAAATGTTTATCACATTAATCATTTTTATACACATTTAGACAGTGTTGTGGGTGGATTATTAAGGGTTTTAGAAGTGATTGATTGGTTGTTGTTGATCGGTTAGGGTGTTGGCGTCTTTGAATCTGCCGGCTGCACTAGAAGATCTGTCGGGAGACGCCGTCCCTCAGTCCATCCTGGAGAAGAGTCGTGCTGTTATTCAGCAAGGAGGCCTGCAGAGCATCGAACAGCTGATCCGAGATCTCCCTGAACTTCTGCAGAGGAACCGTGAGATCCTGGATGAGGTGATGCACACATTCACCATTTGTTTCATGCCCTTTTATACGTTTTTTTTACGATCCTAGAGACTTGAGACCCACTAGTAAAATGCTTCTGTTTTTGCATTTTCTTTTAAAAATATATGTTATTTAATACCTATTAAAGGACAATTCCGGTATTTAACACTGAGTCTATTTTGTAGTTTGTTTTGGATGAACAAGAGTGGTGGACAAAGAAATTTTGACAATGGTTCCTGTCGCGACTTTTTGACTATTTTAGAATTGCCCATGACCACTTTAGAATGGGAGTCTATGGCCATGCACAAACATGTCCTTAAAACAACCCTTAACGTTCGTTTTCAAAACTGTGCAACTCACCGAGTGGTTAGTGGTGTTCGTTGATGTTCCAAAACAAGTAGCGTAGCGAAATACAGTTTCTGTCGTGTTTTATTTGGCATTTTGTCAAATCCATTGATTTCCGTTGGAGGACTCATTGCTCGTTGATATTACTGCGCTACCGGAAATGGAAAGGATGCTGTTTACATTTGATTGTAGTCTTTTAGGTCTTTTCGCTCTCAGAAGGCTAGCGTGAGCAGAGCAACGGAAGTTGCGGAAGAGCGGACGTTTATACGCGGTTGTGAGGTATCTGAAAAAATAGTTCCACTATAGAAAAATAAACGGATTGAAATCATACATTGCGCCGATATATTTGTTTTTAATCATCAACGAACACCACTAACCACTCGGTGAGTTGCACAGTTTTGAAAACGAACGTTAAGGGTTGTTTTAAGGACATGTTTGTGCATGGCCATTGACTCCCATTCTAAAGTGGTCATGGGCAATTCTAAAATGGTCAAAAAGTCGCGACAGGAACCATTGTCAAAATTTCTTTGTCCACCACTCTTGTTCATCCAAAACAAACTACAAAATAGACTCAAAGTGTTAAATACCGGAATTGTCCTTTAACATTTTCAGTATAGCAATTTGAGTGAAAATTACTAAAGAGAATCTTGTGCTTCGGTGAAAGCAAAAACCACTGACCATCTGTACAAAAGAGTTCACATGATCAGTGTCACAAATTTGTCTACATTTGTCAAGTGACCTGCAAATATCACAGAATAATTTCTTTTTCATTTGTCAAAATCCTAAAATTATATATTTACAAAAGTGGTCTTAGACTCTTGTATGTGTATGTATGACATCATCTGACTGTATGTACTTGCAATTTGTTTCATGAACAAAAATATTGTGTGTTGGTGTTACAGTCCTTGAAGATATTAGATGATGAGGAAACGACAGACAATGAACTCAGAGCCAAATTCAATCAGCGCTGGAACAGAACTCCCTCTGGAGATCTGTATAAATCACTCAGAGCAGGTACATGCGCTTCCACCGCGTTTATGCATTTAGCAGATGCTTTTAACAAATGAGTCTTACAGTGCATTCGAGGTAAACAAGGTAACATTATCAGTTTGTATGTTTCCTGCTCATGACTTTGGTGTTGCTAGTGTCATCATGCTCTACCAGTTGAGCTACAGGAACCCCTTGCTTTGCTCATGATGGTTTTCTCTCTCTCTCTCTCTCTCTCTCTCTCTCTCTCTCTCTCTCTCTCTCTCTCTCTCTCTCTCTCTCTCTCTCTCTCTCTCTCTCTCTCTCTCTCTCTCTCTGCAGAGGGGAATAATTTTTGCAATATACTGGACAAGGCAGTGCAGGCTGATCAGGTGGTGAAAGGGCGTTACAATGAACATTGTGGGATGATTGCTTTGCTCTGCAAGCCAGAGAATGAGATCAGTGCCGCCATACCGTCTGCCAACCCTGCCAAGACTCTGCAGGGCAGTGAGGTGAGCTCAGTGCCATTATCATCAACTAAAACTAATAAAAAAACGTAGTAGTTATGACTAAGTAACTAACAAAATAGTTGATGAAAGCTTAAAGTTAGAAAATTAAATGAAAATTGTAAATGTTGCCTTAGGAACTAACTGAATTTAAGTTAAGGTACTATACTATACTATAGGTTAAGGTATGTATGTATGTATATATATCACTATATTCGATAACAGCACAGAGAAACTTTAAAGAGCTTGAGCATTTGAAGCGGCATACAACAAAACTACAGCGCACTTCATCCACTGGTGTGGACACCAATGTAGTTATGGCTATAGTTATCTGTATGGTTGGCGTTCCTGGTGTGAACGGGCCTTAACCCAGACCAAACTCAAATGCTATCCTTCAGTCCAGGCTTGTGTCTTCTGTGCAGGTGGTGAACGTGCTGAGGGCACAGCTGGCACAGCTGGATGAGGTGAAGAGGGAACGGGAAGTTCTGGAGGGAGAGGTGAAGGCGGTGACCTTTGACCTGACAACAAAGTTCCTTACCGCACTCGCTCAAGATGGTGCCATTAACGAGGAGGCCATGACCACCAGTGAGCTGGACACTCGCTACGGCTCTCACACACAACATGTTCAGCAGAATTTACGCAGACAGGAGGAACTGCTGTCACAGATACAGGTGCACTCATACACTCACACACTCACATGTGACAAATCAGACCAGCAAAGGCTCTGTTATGAGTGTACCATTCACTCCTGGTACAGTCTGGTACATCAAGGACAATAATGATTGAATATGACTCTGAATCATTCAACTTAAAGTGCCCCTTTTATGCTTTTTCAGATATTCCCTTTCATTTAGTGTGTAATATTTCTGTTTGTGAATGTGAAAGGCTTGCGAAGTTTAAAAAAAATCAAAGTACATGACAAATTTAGTTATAGTCTGCCAAAAGAAAGAACCAGTTCTGAATGGCCTAAAACTAATTGTAATTAATTCCAGCTTATGGTCTTCAATGGCTGCCTGTGAGTAACGTCGTCTTTGACCCGCCCTTATACACTGTAGTTGTAACAGGCCTGGAAGAGCTTGGTTCGTTTGTGATGTTGAGAAAACACTGTTTTCTGCACTCACTGAGAATCCACTTTCAGAGGATGCGGACATGTGCTCGAATTTATACAGTAAAACCAACGTTCGTATCACTGTGTTTACAAGCACTGAGGAAGTGTCTGACCAATCATAGCTGATTAGGCTCTCATCAAGAGGTGATGATGCAATGTATATTATGAGAAAATAGTTTTTGTCCGTGGATGCATGTAAACGTATTGTAGGAGACTCCAAAACAAAGCATAATAGGTGCACTTTAAATGAACATTTAATGTAATAGTTGCTGCAACTATGGTGAGTTATTTTTTTTCATTTTAAAATTGCGTCCCTGCTCGTCTCAGGTGTCTCACCAGGAGTTTTCAGCACTGAAGCAATCCAACTCTGAGGCTAACAGCAGAGAGGAGGTGTTAAAGAAGCTTGCTGCGGCCCATGATAGCTACATCGAGATCAGCTCCAATATCAGAGAGGGCACTAAAGTAACTATCGCATACTCTAATATTAGTTCTGTACACATGCACAATCTGTACGATGTCACTCAGCTGTCTCTGTCTTCTTTCAGTTCTACAATGATCTGACAGAAATCCTGCTGAAGTTTCAAAATAAGTGCAGCGACATTGTCTTCGCTCGCAAAACTGAGAGGGATGAGCTGCTTAAGTATGTCACACTAACACATCAATCAAGGCCTTTTTTTCTCAGTGAAGGACTGTGATTGGCTCATACTCTATGACTGTGTTTGATTGACAGGGAGCTGCAGCAGAGCATCGCTCGTGAGCCGAGCGCTCCTTCATTCAACGTCCCATCATACCAGTCCAACACCCCCGCTCCTGCCCCTGGAGGCCCAACCCCTGCGCCCAGGACCGTGTTTGTGAGTTCACAGACTCATGAGTTTTAAAGCCCAAAGTATAGAGGCGAATTTCGTACATTTTTTTAACTCTGTGCCATTTTGTACAAAATAAAAGTTTTTCAAAACAAAATTCCTGGTGAAAAATTAAAGTAGACTAGTGTGATCAACAGTGCCAATTTTCTTCAGATTTTCTTTAATATTTCCAAAATTATTCAAAAATAATGTGTGTTTTTTTTACTCAAAAAATGAGATGCCTACTCTCAAATAAATGAGGCCTACGATTAAACAGATGCAAATAGAAATATAAAACCAGTCCTAATTGAAAGAGAACAAGTTGACAAAAAGATTGAATCCAATATTTGGTGATAATATAGCATAACAAGGGATTTATGAGCTATTTTTTTGTAGGCCAGACATTTTTGACCGGGAACACCACAGGAGTGACAATGTGCCATTTTGTACAAAATAAAAGTTTTTCAAAACAAAATTCCTGGTGAAAAATTAAAGTAGACTAGTGTGATCAACAGTGCCAATTTTCTTCAGATTTTATTTAATATTTCCAAAATTATTCAAAAATAATGTTTTTTTTTACTCAATTTATCCCTACTGTCAAATAAATGAGGCCTACGATTAATCAGATGCAAATAGAAATATAAAACCAGTCCTAATTGAAAGAGAACAAGTTGACAAAAAGATTGAATCCAATATTGGGTGAAAATATAGTATAATGAGAGATTTATAAGCTATTTTTTTTTTTATTGTCCGGTCATTTTTGACTGGGAACACCACACAAGGGTTAAACAAGTACAAAGACATTTTTATCTCTCATAACTTTTAAGAGAGAAAAATCACAGACACTAGACAAGGATGAATCTTTCTAGCGCACATGTTGAGAGCCTGTGTTTGCGCATGCTGTAAAATGGATTATACTTTGAAAGGCTGTGCGTGTGCGTTTGACTGGATCCGCACGCATATAAAAATGAAACATACTTTAGGCTTAAAGATTAAGTTGTTGTTTGTATTTCTGTCCCAGAACCCGCAGCAGCCTCAGGCTAAGCCGCCGCCCCCAGCAAGACCACCGCCCCCTAGCATCACTCCTCAGGCCGCTAATACTTCAGCTCCTGTCAGTTCTCCGATGGGTCCCGGCAGCACTAATCCTCCACCTGTTGCTCCCACTGGACCCTCACAGGCTCAAGGACCACCCTACCCCAGTTATCAAGGCTACCCAGGGTAAATAAAGGCATTCTCAAGTACATGTGTGTGACAGAAACCTAGTGACCTGCCCATAGACACGCTTCCCAGTGCCAAAAGCTAGACAGCTCTATTCTGATTCTGAAGGATCTTATTCGGGACAGAAACTAAGGCTGTATTAGCCTGGTTAAAACCAGACCATTCTCAGTAGTAACTGAGTTATGGTCTGGCAAAGCTTCATTAATAACTCATTACCAAAGGGGCGTCACCAACGGACGTCGCTTAAATGCCTCTGGGCGCAATTGGATAGACCTAAAATCAATCAGAGCGATCGTCATCGTGTAAAGCCATATGCTGCGTCCCAATTCGCCGAAGTTACACTACGCCATAAAAGTATGTACTCTTTTTGTGAAGAAAAGGTGTAGCAAAAAAGTAGGCAAGCTTTGGGACATACTACTTCGTCATCTTTATCGGACGGATCTGTCGCGTGCGTCCTGTCACGTAAACTGCCCTGTCAATCATCTTGTCACAGTTAAAATCCTCTATTAAATCTAATTTAATTTCCTACCGTTTCGGAGAGAAATGTAGTAGCACGTTCATCTGCCAGCGGGTCTTTCATGGAGACTGTCCTCATGTATTTGCAATTTGAATATAATAATGCATTTAAAAGTTGGTGCGCTTCACCAACGGACGTCGCTCAAATGCCTCTGGGCGCAATTGGATAGACCTAAAACCAATCAGAGCGATCGTCATCGTGTAAAGCCCGCCCCAACGTTTCTGATTGGTGCCGCGATTTCGACGGATTAGAAATGGGCTTGAATGAGCTCTTTGCCAGACTACTTGCAGAGCAAATCTAAATTTGTTCCCAAACTAAGGCTGTATCTGAATAAGCACACTTCTCTACTGCAGTAGCGACCTTTGCTATGTTTCACTTCAAAACAGAAGGGGCCTCCACTTGATCCCAAAATATTTGATTGTCTTTCTCAAACTTTTACATTTACATTTAATCATTTAGCAGACGCTTTTATCCAAAGTGACTTAAAAATGAGGAGAGCAATAGAAGCAGTTAAACTAACAATAGGACAACAATATGCAAGTGCTGTGACCCTTCCCAGTTTAGTCTAACGCAGTTTACGTAAAAATGTTTTATTTTTATTAAAGATATAGAAGAGAAAAGAAAGTGTTAGTGTTCTTTTACATTTTACGTTCTGAAATTTGCATTTGTGCATTTCTCCATTTCATCAGCACTAGCATACACCAAACTTAAGTTTTATTCCTGTCTATATTCTGAGGGTTTTTGCCAGAGGGGTTTGTTCATCTATTTATATGGCTGTTGACAGTATGCAAATGTATCATTTGCATATTCAAACATTCAAATATTGCATATTTCAGAAAACGTAATACAAATAGATGTCTTAAAGGACAAGTTCGGTATTTTACACTTAAAGCCCTGTATTACAGATCGTTTCTGATGAAATAGAACGGTTAAAGGGATATTAAAGGCAGTCATATAATGCAGGTCTATGGTCACTGTCTCAAAGAGCATGCACAAGTCCAAATTAAAACAATTCCCCACCATCGAAATTAAACAATTCCCCATCGTAAGTACACTTTGATGGCCTAAGACACGAAACGAGCGGTTTGTGTGAGAAAACGAACCGTATTTATATAGTTTTTGCCTCTTGAACAAAGCCGCGTCCAACTGATCTGACGGCGCGGGCGGGTATAGATATACACTGATGTCGCCTTGGCTAATGAACTGCAATAGCGAAGGCGACATCTAGTGTTTCTATATCTATATCCGCCCGCGTGCGGGTATAGAAACACTAGCACTAGATGTCGCCTCTATTTCATCAGAAACGATCTGTAAACAGGGCTCATATGTGCAGATATTAGAGAGGCTTGAAACATAATGTTGTTATTTTCCCTCTCTTTCAGGTATTACCAGATGCCAATGGCCTATAACCCCTATGCATACGGGCAGTTTAACATGCCTAACATGCCCTACATGCCCTATCAAGCCCAGGGGCAGGCTGGGTACCCCGGAGCCCCTCCTACACAGCAGCCCTACCCTTTCCCTCAACAACCCCCACAGCAACAGCCCTATTACCCCCAACAGTAGAGCGCTTTAACCCCACTACTACAGCCACACTCACACTCTCTCACTGCTCCTAACTATTAACACTCCTGCACTCACACGCGCTCTGCTCTTAACATCTGGCATGATCTGGGCGGGGCTTAGAACACAGGCCCCGCCCCCTTCTCTGTGGGTGGACTTTCAAGGCCAGGGCTGTGCTGGTCGAGGGAAGATCTGATCTCTCTATCTCTAGCCCTCTCTCTCTCTCTATCTCTATCTCTAGCCCTAGCCCTCTCTCTCTCTCTCTCTCTCTCTCTCTCTCTATCTCTCTAGCCCTCTCTCTCTCTCTCTCTCTCTCTCTCTCTATCGCTATCTCTAGCCCTCTCTCTCTCTCTCTCTCTCTCTCTCTATCTCTCTAGCCCTCTCTCTCTCTCTCTCTCTCTCTAGCCCTCTTGCCCAAAGTGAAGCTGCTGGCTGCCTGCCACTGCTAATATCTTATTTTTGTAATGAATACTGACATATAATCTAATGCAAGAGCTGTTGATTTCTTTCCTTGTTGATGATGATGATCATTTAATTGCTGGGAGAAAGACGTGGTCTTACTGTAACCCTTATTATACCTCCTTCTGTTCAGTCTACAATCATCGCTTGGGGGAAAAGAACAGTTATACAGGCTAGAGAATGGATTTGTCACTAAAAATAATTCGTTTTTGTGTTTCTATTGTTTTCATGTGATTAAAATCGATGATATTAAAGGCTGTCTTTTTATTTCCTCTCTGTGCGTGGTAGTCTAAAGCGGTGGGCGTGCTTCTGGTCATTGTCAGCATTGTTCTGTGATCATCCAGTGCCAGATCCAGCAGCTGAGCAGACTGAGTTCAGATTAACAGGGTTACGAGTCTGAGCGTCAAGTGTGTTTGTTCGATTATTATTCCCATGCTATTTTTGTCTTGAAAGAGCCTGAACCAACGGTCTCCATGGATACGGAGGGAAGAGGATGGTTTTAGGGCGGTTGTAGACCGATGAATGTTTCTCGAGGAATCAGTGTTTTGATTACATAAGGATGTTTTCCTTCGCTCATAGCTCAAACTAATAGCGCTTGAGCTGTGCATTGTTGTTTTTACAGTCATGTCTTCAACACTGCATTCTAGGGCGATGAGTAACTTCAGTGTGTTGTGTAAGAGAGAATACGTCACTGTTAACACAGTCAAAACCTTTATGAGCTGTAAATGACGTTTTCAAATTTGATAATGTAATTAAGCGCACTGACGTCATTGCTCCTCAGCTGTTGCCTCTCAGATGCCCTTCATATCCGGAAGTGCTCGTGCATTACAGTCTAGCTTGGTAATAGAGCTCGGGATTGATAGAGATTTCAATCCCAAATCAAAAGCTCTCATTTTGATTCGATATGATCTTATTTTATTTGGGAATGTTTCATTTATATCATAGCATTATATATTTAATGCTGTAAATTATACAGTGAACCTTCCAACTTGTATAAATTAATATATATAAATATACAGTAGTGGTTAAAATTGATGTCCAGCCTAAGAAAATTGACGACATCACCCTTTATTCAAATATTATTATGTAAGCATATGGCGTAGTTGTGCTTGGAGTCTATAGTTGTTGTTTTTTTTTTGTTGTTGTTTTTTTGATACTGCAATGAAAATTGTGCCTATACAATTTTTGTCCAGGTCGTCATACAAAGAAATTATGAACGCATGCAAAAAAACAAGAGAACCAACAAAATATTAATAACTGATTAAGTTGTAGTTAGTTTATGCTTCTTTTTTTTATATATATAATAAAAAAATATTTTGATGGTTTAACCAAACTTGTTGGGTCATTAAAAACAATGCACACACATATATAGTGTAGCTATTATTATAACAATATGTAAAAAATAATAATAATCCATAATATTCCAAACTCTTCATTTGTAAACTTCCACGAGAGCATGAATCTTGAGATCCATTAAAATGACGGGTTCGTTGACAGTAGTTTGTGGTTGTGATGTATGTTTATGATTCACTGATTAGAACCAGTTTTGAAGATTCTTTAGTTCATGAATTGTCCTACTATTTTATATCAAATTAAATTCGGACTGCAAACTCAGGTAAAACTTCTTTTGCCTTTAGATTAATAAATGCTGAACGAGTCAAAAGCGTTTCCTGCTTTTCGTCTGTGGTGAAATAATGATTGATCCAGGAACTTTAGAAACTGAGATAGATATCGTTCAAATAAGGATGGTGATTAATCAGCGAAAAAAAAAAAAAAATCAAATCAATATTTTACTTTTTAAGTTTTAACTCCTCCCACACAACTCATTCAGCATGCATTTCTTGTCAGTCAGATTGTTAACATCGCTGCTGTTGTGTTTACATATATTTGACGTAGACAAAAGTAACTTAAGATGGATCATGGCTTTTCATTGTATTGATGATGAACCTGCTGAAAGCTCATTTCCCGTCAATGCTTCATTTCCCAAACTCTTTGACCTCAGCCAATCAAGCGCTGACAAAAAAGCAGGTGTGAAATTCTCCCTGCGAGTGTTTACCGGAAGAGAAATGTTACATGGCGATGATGAGAGATTTACTGAGCGAGACAGGTGTGTGTATATAGGTGTATAAATATCAGTGTGTTTAGAAGAGTCGACAGTGGCTGCATTGTTGACATACTGCCACATCTTCTGACCTTGGACCCATCGCTGATGACGCAAGAGAAAGTGTCATTAGAGAAAGCTGAGAGGAGGGTTATTTGCGTGTGTGTGTGTGTGTGTGTGTGTGTGTTTCATGTTAAGTAAGACAGAATGCTTTGAAGAGCCTCGGCATTGATTGACTCGTACTGTAGACATACTGGGACATGATGAACAAGTGTGTGATGACCCTTCCCTCCAGCAGGTGCACGTCAGGACATCTCATCCCCACGAGCCCGAGGCAAAGATTCCTGTGCACTCAATATGGCAGAGTTATTTAAACATCTATGTTTATGTAATATAATAGCTCATAGTAGAAAGCAGAATATTCATTTAAGGAACAGACTGTTTTACAGTGCCTGAATATATTTTTTTTCTGGATAAGGTTTGCAGAATTATTCAGACAGATTGATGAATGTATTTACATAAATTATAACATTGTTTTTGCATTCTTGCTTCTTAATCGAGGGTCTTCAACAAGGGGGTCCAGTAATCATTAGTTACATTTTTAACAGAATTTATTAAATAAATTATTTTCATTGGGTGATCTTTGATTCCACGTCGTGCATTAAATTCACTTAATGCACAGCTATCCGTGGATTATTCCTGTAATCACTGACTGAACACTGGAAGGCTGATAAAGGTTGATACAAAATTGGGCTCTTCTACAAGACAAATACAAAAATATGAATGTTTCTTTCAAGCTCTCCATCTTTCCGTCTCTCACTCCGTCCTGTGAAGAGATCAGCCTCCATCACACTCAACAGAAACACATCCAGCCATCACTCAGGGGAGACAGTGACTGAATGAATGCTGGACTGCATCCTCAAGCATATAAGGGCAAATTATACTGTGAGTGTGTGTGTGCGTGTGAGAGAGAGAGTGTCTGTGTGCATTTGTGTGTGTGCGTATGTGTGGTGGTGCGTGTGTGTGTGTGTTAGAGAGCGACAGAACAGGGACCTCTGGGCTGAGATTGCAGGTAAACACTATCACACCTCAAGAAAACATAATGTTCTTGTTTTTGCCAGAGCTGCACACTGATAAATGTGAATTCATTTAATTAAGGAGCCAGACAGCATCAGATGTTATCAGTTTCACACACTTTCTAAAAACTGTATCTCCAATTCTCTGAAACGTTAAAGCCATATGGTAGAAAGAGAGTCACTGTGCAGCTGTGAAGTCTAGTTGTGGTATATGCACTCGTGTGTGCGTGTGTGTGTGTCATTCTGAGTGTCGCATAATCTTTTCATCTAACAGGTGCTCGTTGCGGTATTTGGTGGTTCTCTTTGTGTGAGAAATTCACACTTTTATCTGTAGATGAGAATATTAAACAGCAGAAGCTATCTTGAAACATGGATATGGATATATTTTCTACTTTGAATAAATAATATCCTTAAAAATGTAGGCTACCATAGAAAAATTATTAATAAACAAATAAAACGGTTCTTACTCTGTGTGGACTGGAGGATACCCATTTATTATGATTTTACAGTTCTACTATTAATTGGCCAAAACTATTACCACATGGGACATTTTTGGTTTAGGCAATCTGACAATATGAATCAGTTGCCATTGTGTCAGACGAGTTATTTTTATATTTTTTTGCTTAACGTATAATTTCCTCACATCTAACTAATGTGGATGTCTAGCTTTTTTTTTTTTACCGGCTCTGTGCTTGTGTGTGTGTGTCTGTGAGCGCGCAGCGTGCAGTGCCAGGAAGAGGCTGAGCACACACGAGAGCGCGCGCGTGTTTAATTGAGTGTGTTGAGCGCGCGTGGCGTGAGTGAGTCTGTCAGAAACAGAAGATGTTTGACAAGCTCACCGGAGACACAAGCGCTCAATCCTGACGAGTTCTACTGTTTGTTCGGCTCGCGTTACACACAGGTAAGCAAAGTCTGCTGTCTCTCATGCGTTTGCTCTTCATTAGAAGCATTTAGAGGCGCGCGATTTTACACTGTGGCGTGTTGTCAAGAGTTCTGTGTAACCATAATTTAGTCATCAGAACCGCAATCATATCACACTGTAAGGGCACTTGTGTCTGGTTCATTTTAATACTAACGTTAGTTTTCTTGAGTTCAAACTATTTTGCTGACAAAAAATAAAACCATATAATATTTATTTATTTTTAGCTATTTTTATGACGAATTGATCTGTTGATATATAGTCTGATGTTGGGTTCAGGGTTCTTAAAAAAAAGAGAGCAATGGTCTGGGTAGTTTTTAGAAAGCACAGCTGCTCCTGCGTCGCTCCGTGCGTCAGTGACAGTCTGAGATCCCAACAGCCGCTCCAAATATAACCCGTGCCAGTCAGACTGAACCAGGAATGCGACGTAGTGGTGGAAACCGAAGCCCATCTCGGCTGCTACACCTTCATGCTGACTTACAGACAGACAGACAGACAGATTGGACCTCTGAGCACAGATCTTTGCGCTATTCTGCAGAGCGCGTGTCTGTTTGTATGTGCGCACAACTTCTCCACATGCTTGCCTTTTACGCACTATAGCTTCACAAGAATGATATGGTAACCAAATAACCATAACGACAGCCAAAGTGCTATATTAACTTCATTTAATGTTACTAGATTAAAACTGAGTTGGCTTAATATTAATAGCGACTACTGTCATTAAAAATCAAAGTTTAGTACATTGTTTTAGGACAGTTAATTTAAAGGGATAGTTCACCCAAAAATGAAAATTCTGTCATTTACTTACTTTTTTCCCATATTATGGAAGTCAATGGGATCCATCAACTGTTATGTTACTACCATTCTTCAATATTCAATATCTACAAATTCATAATGTTTGGAGTGAGTAAATGATGACACATTTTCATTTTTTGGGTGAACTATCCCTTTAAGCAGTATTAAAAGTAGGCTACTACAGTTTGATTGTGAATGTTGCTCACAGTCACAACAGTTCTGAAAATGAGTAACTTTTAACTAGTAGTTAATATCGAGTAACTTACGTTTCTGACATAAATTAGTTATTTTTTCTCCACCGAACCAAATTCCACAAAAAGCCAAACATCACAGTTTGATCTTCGCCAAGCAAAAAAAAAAAAAAAAAAAACCAGACTGAAAGATGGACTGGATCTTCGTATTGGAGTGGAGTGATTTTCCTGTTCTGCTCATAGCGTTCTGTAATTACACCGTTCGAGATCCAGGCCGGGGTTTGTATTTCCCGCTCTGCAAACAAGAAAGAAAATCCTTTATTATTAAATTATTATTATTATTATTATTTTTTGGATTAAATTCCTGGATACTTTTTATTATTATATGCACCACATTACGATAACATCAAAATATAATAATAAAATAAAAAATTTAATATAGAACACCGTATTTCCTTTAGTAGGCTAACTAGTAGGCTATATCTGTTCTATGATGTTTTTGCAGAAACTATGTAGGCCTACATTTATGTAAGGGTTAGTCAGTGGCCAAAAACCCTGAGCAATGTGCTGCTGTTCATCAGATGTAAGATGGCATCTATGTCATACAATTATTTTACATCTACGTTTGAAGCACCTGTTAGCTAACCCAGAAAACACCTGATGAAGTGATAGAGCTGCCGTGCCGTGTGTGTGTGTGTGTGTGTGTGTGTGTGTGTGTGGATGCATATGGTTTAACACTGGTCAAAGTGAGTCAGTGACTCAGTGGTCAGACATGAAGACGAGTTCAAACATGATGAGAGTGATGACATTAGAGTGAAGGATGCAGTCTTTCCAAACAGTGTGTGTGTGTGTCGTGTGTGTGTGTGTGCTTTCCATTCAGGGAGTCTTCATTCTAGGAATATAACTTACAGCACCTGCCACTGCTATGAAAAGAGCTGCACAAAATACATGCACAGTCAATGCAGACCTCTTACACGCATAGGTATTTTTATCCACATCAGCATTGCTGGAGAGCTTCTCAACTGGTTTTGCTTCAAGATTTTACATTAAACAATAAGTACCAGAATCTGTTATCATGCAAAAAAAAAAAATCTAAAATATCCTTAAAATCAATTATAAATGGATTAAGAATCTGCATAGGCCTAAAACTGTTAACACTTTTTTAATTTACTTGTTTTTTATTGCTTGAGCACTTTTTTAAAAATTATTATTCTCTTGAATTTTAACATTTCAGCTATTAATTTGCCACACGACTCATTGTGGTTGGCACAAACCATGCTTATCCTTGTTGAAAATTATTCATAATCATAATTCTTTTCATAATTTCTGAAGATGTTACACAGTCTGTCTGTGTTGGCGTGTCTAATTAATTTAGCTTTCTACCAATATGAATTTATACCCAAATAATGTGTGATTGGAAGAACAGCATTTGACATCAACAACAAAACTATTTTTTTTTTAAAGTCTATTTATTTTGCTGTCCTGACTGTGCACAATTATGCGTTTAGTTTCATTTCATTTTAACTTGAGCCTGCAGGCAAATCAGTGTATGACCTGAATGAAAAATAATGATATTTCATAACTATTGATACTTGGTTGGAAGCTTAATTAATCACCTTTTCACATCTGAGCTTATACGACTCTGACTGTCAGCTGAGTATCTTGTATGTTAAAAGAAAAATATATATATATACCTGGCATATTGCTCAGAATAAATAAATGATTACAGATCTGAGAAGAATTTTTGTTCTGAGATGTTTTTTTTCTTTCTCTTCTTTACTAAATAAGAATAGCCATCTGTTCTGGCAAGAGAAGAGAAGAGCGGAGCAAGAAAAAAAGAGAGAAAAGAAGACATCTTGTCTCTGTATTAATTGGCTTGGACGGTCATGGGGCGTATGGTGGCCAATAACTGATGACCTTTGAATCCGCAAACTTCAAGATGTCCGAAACAGGAGAATCTGACAATCTCCCAGAATGCACTATGGAGGAGACTCCACCTCCATGTTGTACCACAGACACTGAGGATTGTCATAAATCCAGCCAGGTGAAAATCCAGATCCAACACCTTTGATCATTTACTCTTCAGCTTCTTCCTTGTTTAATTTCCTCTTATCCATTTCCTTTAATCATGTTTTTTTTTGTGTGTTTTTTTTTAAGCAGCCAAAATCAGATGGACAACTTAAAAAGAAACTGAAGGTAGGATCGCAATTGAATCTAATTATTAAAACACCCTCGCTGTAGAGCATTCATTTCACGTATGAGTTTATTTACCTTTCGAACTTCCCAGACGTTTATGTGAGATTGATGGGTTTATGCTCAGCAGAATATTGCTTTTTGATTCATTCTCCTTGGTGGGTAAATGGCATTTGCGGCAGACTGTTTAACCTCAGCGGTTATGTGTCTCAGGCAGAATACCATTAAACACTGCATTCACTCCCTATAGTTACCCAACTTCATAAAGTAAATCACATCAGCATCTCTCAGTCAGTCCGGGAGCAGGCTCTCGAATAGTGTAAAAATAGCATAGTTACACTTTTCACCCTGTAGTGTTGATCCAATGATCAAGAAATACAATCACTAGAGCATCACTGCCTTTCTGCTGCATTTGCTGAATGAAAATAGTGACGTATTTAAAATAATATCTATAGACGTAACAATATAAAAGTCAGAAATCTTATCTCCACCTATAGGAATATAGAAATTGGGCAAATGAACGCTGGAATTGGCTATTTATATACTTTGCTTTTAAGATTTCATTTATATTCCTATTGTAAAATATAAAAAAAAAAAAAAAAAACTGTAACCCAGCAAACAAAAATATGTTCTAAGAACACTGTAAAAAAAGTACATGATCAGTAAATTATGATAACATATGTTTTTATATTGCTTTAACTTTTGCTAAAATTCTCATTTTTTTAAGTAGGTTTGATATAATTTAAGTTGAAATGACTTAAACATCCAGAAACATTTTGTTTTTTTTACAGTGATTGTTTTGATAACATTCTCATTATATGGACATGTTCATTCTGAATATTCTCTAAACGTTCAAACCATAATTTATTTCTTAGAATGCTTAGAATGTTTTTTAGAATGTTTTTTTAAACGCTTTTTCTTGGTTATGTGATCGTTAAGGGAACATTCCATTTTATCATTTTGCAAACATTGTGTTACTTTTGAATGTTCTCTGAACGTTCTGAATCAAGTAGAACGTTTGAAAAAATATCAGGTGAACGTCCAACCGAAACGTTTCAGGGGGGAAAAAAACGCTCCATAAACGATGTTTTTGTTCTAGCGTTTCAGTGAATGTTTTAATAACTTTGAATGAACATTCTATTAATGTTACTGGAGGAACGTTTGCTCGTAACTTTGAGAACGTTCTCTGTGAGCTCGGAAACTGCTTTAAAGAAAAATCAGGTTAATAGTTTAAAAGACAACAACCATAAATAGACAATATAAAAAAATATATCCACATCCTTTTGTGTTCAGTATATATTATGGTTGAAATAACAAATGCAGCAATAATGTGCGCTGAGAACAGTCCTCTGTTGTAAAAAATGTTTATTTTCCTTTGTGATGTGGGGTTATTGAATGAATATGTGTGTGTGTTACAGGCCAAAGGGAAATTAGTTCGGAGCACAGCTGTGTGTGAGGAGTCTTTATCCACTGAGGAGAACGGCAAGGTAAGAATCATTCTGATCCTCGTCTTTCTTTTCTCTCCGTAACCTAAAAACACATTTACAATCTTACATCCACCATTAAAGTTAAATTAGTCTGATGGACATGTGTAAGTGAATCAAGACTGTTGCCACTGCTCTCGTTAGTGTTCCAAGAATAAGGGGTTTTTAATGGTATGTTGCATTTGGTCTCCTAATCCATTACATCCTTGAAATGAATGATATAGTTTGTGGAGGAACTCTGTTCTGTCTGTTCTTAGGAAAACGAGAGCAAGACGGCTGTATCTAGTGACCATGATGACAGTCCTGAGTGCAACGAGGAGGAGGAGGAGGAGAAGAGCATCACATCTAAAAAAACAAGTTTATCCAAAGGTAATCGACCTAGCGTGTGTGTATTTGTGTATCATGCATTCATGAAGCATGTGCACATAAAATGCAAACATACTTCATCTAGATCTGTAAAAAAGAATGTATTAATTTCCGCAATTAACATGGAATGTTTAAAATAAACAAGATTTTTTTTATATAAAATTTACTTTTCATTGATTCTAAATTAATTTGAGGACATATCGTTCAAAAAGTTTGGGGTCGGGAAGATTTGTTTATGTTTTTTAAAGATGTATTTTATGCTCACCAAGGCTCCATTTATTTATTCTTTAAAAAAAACGTAATATTGTGAAATATTATTACAATTTAAAATAACTGTTTTAATATATTTTAAAATATAATTTATTCCTGTGATCAAAGCTGAATTTTCAGCATCAGTACTCCAGTCTTCAGTGTCACATGATCCTTCAGAAATCATCTTAATATGCTGATTTGCTGCTCAAGAAACATTTCTGATTTAATATTTTTTATTTATTAATATTTTGTCAATTAATATTTTTGTGAGTTCAAAATACCAGCATTTTTTTTTTTTACATGGAAATCTGCCGTAACATTATAAATGTCTTTACTCTCACTTTTGATCAATTTAATTGCATCCTTGTTAAATAAAAGTATTTGTTTCTTTAAAAGAAAAACATACTGCCCTCAAACCTTTGAATTGTACTGTATGTTCCTTACTTGCAATTCATTAATTGCAGAAAATGCTGATTAATTTATGTTCAATCGATTCAAAGTCCTTCCAATCTTCCAATCCCTTGCATATCTAAAATGTAATCCCATGCATATGTGTGTGTTTTAGAGCCCAGTCTGGAGTATACCGACTCCACCGGCATTGATCTGGAGGAGTTTTTAATCACTACTTTGAAGAGCAGTCCCAGGTGGGCAAAAGACTGAACATATCCCTTCATTCTCCTCCTTCCATTCGTGCTGAATCTGTTTATTTTTGGCTTGCAGGGATCGACTGATGCTCTTAAAGCTCGAGCAGGACATGACTGACTTTATGACAGACAACAGGTACCGTTCCATGCATGTCTTTCATGGTTTAGAGATAGACACATTTGTAATGTGATATAATGTCTCTCTCTCTCTCTGTAGTTCCTATAAAAAGTTCCCTCAGATGTCCTCGTATCACAGGATGCTTGTCCACAGGGTCGCAGCTTATTTTGGTCTGGAACACAATGTGGATCACAGTGGAAAAGCGGTTATCATCAACAAAACCTGCAATTCCAGGATGTACGTGTCTGTTATATAAGTGCATTTATGAAGGAATGAATGTGGGTGTAACATAATGTTTTTTCAGACCAGAACATCGGTTTGCTGAACATGTTCAGGAGGAGAAGACAGAGGAAAGAAGATCAATACTGAAAAGAGACACCAGTCAGGAGAAAGAAGACAGTCAGGTCTGGACAAATGCACACTTCACTGATCACTTGGGTATGAAGAGCTAGCAACGGCTCCTCTAATAGCTCTGATCTTTGCGGCTGGTTAACTCTCGTCTGCTGTTGTTTTTCTACAGCTGAGGGTTCCCTCTCTCAAAGATCAGATGAGAAGCAAGTCGATAGAGGAGAGAGAGGAGGAGTACCAGAGAGTCCGGGAACGCATATTCTCACAGGACGTAAGAAAACACTGAACTTGCACACATAGGGCCCTATTTTAACTATCTGAAACGCAAGTATCAAGCGCGAAACGCAAGTAACTTTGTGGGCGGGTCTCGGGCGCTGTTGCTATTATACCGGCGGGATAAATTACTCTTGTGCCCGACGCAAATCTAAAATGGGTTGGTCTGAAGTAGCTTCATTACTCATAGGTGTGGTTTGGGCGTAACGAGAAATAAACCAATCAGAGCGTCATCTCACATTCCCTTTAAGAGCAGGCGCGCTTGTTCCATGGCGGATTGCTATTATAACGGCGGATTTGCCAGGAGTGCTTCACAGCCGAGGAGAACGACGCTCTCGTCAGGGCCGTAAAACACAGAGAGGTGACATTGGGGATGGAGAAACACACCCAAATTAGCTTCGGTTAAACAGGCGTATGATAATTTGGGTTAATGTGTAAGCTAGATTTATGCCTATTTTTTCACATCTTCATGGACACAACAATGATTTCCCTCGTGTGTTCCTTGTAATAATGTATGATTTGCAAAAATGAAAACTGCTGCTGCTAGATGAGAGAAGCAAAGTGTATGCGCGTTGTGCACACGCTACATTATGGCCAAGCATGCGCCCTTAAAATCGCAAGTTCATTCCCTGATTTACCGGCGTGCGTCTGTGGAGGGAAAAGTCCGCTGTGCGCGGGTGCAAAATAGGAATGATACATGCGTCGGTGTACAAAGTCAATTGCGCTGGGTGCAAGATAGGGCCCATAGAGTTACAAAAATCCTTTTAAGACAAGTCATTTCACTCAGCGGCCATCTTTGAAACGCCTCTCAGTCACTCATGCATGTGCAGCTTCTATCTCGTTGAATGGGGGAAACATCAAATTCTCCAATGCTGTTCACCAAGCGTACGATTAAATGTCATATTTGAAATCACCAATGAAATCTGACAACAACTGTCTCACAAATTTGGTTTCTAAACGCTCAAATCATGACAATGCACATGTGCAGTCATAAGCACGCGTCTCAGTTTCTGCAGTGACACGATGATTTTACCGATCAGTGATTGGCTCTTTTATTTAGAAGGTGGGGCTTATTCCACCATATTGAGCGTTGCACTTTCTTCCATTCATAGTAATATGAGTGCTCGTGTTTGTATATCTAAAGTCTTTGGTAGTACATTAAAGTTTGTCCTCTCATTTTGTGCTCTTTTATTTTTCAGCCCGCTGGTCTTTCACAGAGTGTTTATATTGAGACCAGGTAAACCTCTCTTAATAGTTAATATTAAGTATATGTATGAAATGTTGCATTTAAATACATATACAATAAATATAATATTATTTAAATATGAAATAACTGCTCTTCAAAACAAAGTAATCAGTATTTTGTAAACCATGTAACTGGTTTAAATTGAAATATGCAATTTTATCAATATAATGATTATAAATAAATTGACTGCACTTCAACATTTCTCTTCTTTTATTTCTATTTTGAATGTGTTTTTAGAGGTCTAGATGACAGCAGTATTCTCACTGAGACCCAGAGAAGACGCCAGCTCTTTAGGTGAGAAATTATTTCTCCAAAAAATCACTTTCAACACCTTTAAAGAGGACCTATGATGCTTGTTTACATGTTCAGCTTTCTTTAGTGTGTACTAGTGTTGCTGTTTGAGCATGAAAAAGCTCTGCAAAGTTACCAACAAAGTCCCTCTAGTCTAGAGGGAGTTATTCTCTATATCAGTGTCACTGTTTCTGAACTCCCTGAAACGCCTCCATTGTAGTCTTGAGTTTTCTTCCGGGAACGAACACGTCACAATATTGCTCATTTAAATAATTCCCGCCCAAGGCATATGCAGAATAAAGGGGCGGGGCCTGGTTGAGTTAGTTGAAACTCACAGTTATGGTAAGGGGCGGGGCATTTCCCAAACACGCTTAAAGCGGTTGACCAATCACAACACACTGATCCAGCCGACCAATCAGAGCGCACTATGCTTTTTAGAAGGAGGGGCTTCATAGAGACAGGAACTAAACAAAGCGTTACTGACAGACTGGGAAGAGAGGAGCTGCAACAATGGAGAATATGTATAAAATAATGTTTTTTGAACATTTAAGCATAAAAACCTATTCTAGTAGAGCCCAAAAACAAAATCAAGGTTCTCTTTAATGCTTTTTAAACTGAGAAAATGACTAACTCAAACTTCTTTCAACAACTGATTATGAGTGATTTTGGGTTGTGCAGGGGTAACCGGGACGGGTCGGGTCGGCTGTCCGGCAGCAGGCAGAGCAGTTTTGAGCTGGACTCGCACTGGAATGACCCTCGACCCTGGAGCAGCACCGATTCAGACAGCTCAACATGGACCTCTAAATCTCGTTCAGACAGCAGCTCCAAACTCTGCAAACCAGGTGCAAAACTAACACTGACCATTAGTTAACATGAACTAACAATGTACATCTTTTATTAATCTTAGTTCATGTTAATATCATTTACATTTACTAATACATTTTAGGATCAAAAGTTGTATCTATAGCTGTAGTTAATATTGCTCTGTGAACTATCATGAATAATATTTTCATTAACTTACATTAAATAAATAAATGCAGTAAAAATATAATGCTCAACTAATGCTAACAAATGAGATCTCAAATGTTATTATTAGCATAGCATTGAAAGATTCTATGTAAAAAAAAAAAAAAAATCACACAGAATGTCTTAGTATTTTGTTTGTCTTCATTTTTCCTAAATTACAGCATGATTCAGCATAATTTGAGATGATCCAAAGAGCATCCTTGTGCTGTAGATGTCACATGATCGATGTCACAAATTTCCTTATTTGATTAGTGGGCTAGAAATAGTGCAGAATCCCTCATAATGTTTCTGATCTGCTGTTGTTTCTGTGTGATCAATCCAACAGTGTCTGAGTCATCGCTATCATACGCTCCACCCAACAACAGCCCTGCTTACATTCTCGTGCCTGCTGAGTCATCCATACCTCCTGGGAGCATCTTACTGAATCCACATACAGGTACACACACACACACACACACACACAGTCTGGTTCGCTATCTTTGTGAGGACTCTCCATAGACGTAATGGTTTTTATACTGTCCAAACTGTATATTCTGACACTAACCCGACCCCTAAACCTACCCTTCACACACAACTTTCTGCATTTTTATATTTATAATGCATTCTGCATTCTGTATGATTTATAAGCTTGTGTACCCATGAGGATCTCAATTTAGGTCCCCAGAGTGACACGAGTCCCCATGAGTCTGTGCGTAGTCCCCACCGGGATAGAAAAACATATATATATATATATATATATATATATATACACACAAGTCACTGAGTAGAAGCTGACTCATTGGTTCACACTGACTCTAAAGCCCTATTCGGACAAGGGTAGATGGAGTAATGTAATTTTACTACAGGACGTCTGTAATATTAAAGGGTTAGTTCACCCAAAAATGAAAATTCTGTCAGTAATTACTCTCCCTCATGTTGTTCCAACCTCGTAAGACCTTCGTTCATCTTCGGAACACAAATTAAGATATTTTTGATTAAATCTGAGAGCTGGATCACTCCTCCATAGGCTTCTAAGACATTATAACTTGCTGGCCCAGAAAATGTATTAAAGACATCGTTAATATAGTCCAAGTGACTCCAGTGGCTCAATCTTAAGTTTATAAAGCGACGAGAATACTTTTTGTGCGCAAAAACAAACAAAAATAACGACTTTATTCCACTATTCATTTCCTTCTCTCTGGACTATATTAACGATGTCTTTAATACATTTTCTGGGCCAGCAAGTTATAATGTCTTAGAAGCCAATGGAGGAGTGATCCAGCACTCAGATTTAATAAAAAATATCTTAATTTGTGTTCTGAAGATGAACGAAGGTCTTACGGGGTTGGAACAACATGAGGGTGAGTAATTACTGACAGAATTTTCATTTTTGGGTGAACTAACCCTTTAATGGACAATTCACACGGGATAAGAGATCTCAGTAAAACTAGCAGAAGTGGGAGGATTAACTCGATTTACACACCGCCGTTACTCTCCTGTCGTCATGTGCGTATTACGTTGCTTCCTGATATCACGTGCACAAACACATATAACATATATATATATATATATATATATCCAGTTATATCCAGTCGAACGATTAATTAACTTCAGATTGGATTGTATTGGTAATAGGCACTTACCTAACGCTAAAAGATGTTTCGTGCCTCTAACAAGTGTTTTCGATCTTCTTTCTGATCTGAATGGTGTGTGGAAAACACTTGAGTTTTGCCACAGACTCGTCCCAGCGACTAGAACGCAACTGAATGCTTTTTCAAGCGTCTCCATACTTGAATAACCGCAGAAAACTACTTTTAAACAGGAAATGACTAAATATTTACGTACATATTTACAGCGGGTCTATTCGCACGGGATTAGTATTACCTGAGGTCATTTTTCCGGACCTTTTTACTGAAGGTAAAAGTCGCCGTAATCTATACTGACATTGTCAGTGATGATCACTGAGATGTACATTCAGACGGGACTAAAATCACTGAGAAGCTCTGGTAATTATTACTTTACCCCACATCTCCATGTTAAACTAGTCTCCTTCCAGTCCAGCAGCTGCAAAAATGGCTGTAACGTTAATCAGAACCAATGCTGGTACTAAAGGACACTATGTACCCACACATAGTGTTGTTATACACTCATATGCATATTCAGTGTTTGTAGCTACACATAATGTTCTGTACAGCCTGTAGCACTCGAGTCTGATCGCATCCTTCACGATTCAGCCTTTTCTACTTTGTCAGAAACTTGTTTTGAATTTTACTTTACATGGAGATTGATAACGTCATGTTTAAATTGCTGTTAGAGCATAATTTATACTATTTATATATTATGTTTTTGCTTAATATCCATAAAATGTTATATTTTGAATAGTATATGATACTATATTTATCTTGTTTATAGAGGGCTATATTACATGAGTGAGGAATGAAATTAGATTCTACAAAGTTTGTCAGTGTAGAACCTTTTAAAATAATGTTTTGTTGTTTGTTTTACAGAATTTTATTAGGATGTAACATGTGACCTGATTGGACAATATCTAAGTGTCATTTCTTAAATATATGGCCTTTTAATTGGTAACCTGTTGGCTTCTTGTCTTTACTCGCATTCATATCAGGGTCAGTTGGTGTTCTCACAGGCGTTTTGAGGGTTGTGCAAACATTTAGCTGATTATGATTATGATTAAGTCCTGTCCGATTAGGGCTTAAGTCTACACACCAAAAAATCTCTCTCATCCAACAATGAACATGTCCTTTAGGGCAGCCATTTCTGAATCCTGATGGAACTCCAGCTGTTTACAACCCACCAGTACAGTCACAAGCCCCGCCCCCTCCTCCTCAGCAGCAGCCAATAGCAAGCCATGGTGTCCCACAGGTGAGTGAAACATATAATGGAGACTCGTGGTGCACAATATATCGGTAGTCTGATTTTGTTTTATATATCTGTATTAGTCGATATTGTACAATTAATTTTTCATGCTCATTTGACCTGTTTTTACATTTAGATTACCTTGTGTTCATCTAACGCTCACTTAAAGTGCATCTTTAAAAACAGTAATAGTTTAATAAAACAAGTTAAATGTAATCTTTAGCAAATCTCAAAATGAACGTCCATTTCTCATGCTGTACGTTATAATATTCTGGGTCTGTGACAGAAACATCCTATCTTACAATCCTATCATGTACTGCATGTTTAGTAACCATAGGATTTATTTATTTGTTTTTTATCTTACTTATTGAACTAAGATAGGGAAGTTTCTGTAATACAGTCCCAGAGAAAAATTTCCTTGTATAAAATCAACAAAATCCACAACCTGTCCTCTCATTTCTGGTTTAGGTTCAGTACTCCTCGGTGACCTACCTTCCACCTCAGCAGTTAAACGTTTCTACCTCTCAGCAACACCCAATAGAACAGACTGTAAGTGATATATATGTATATATATAAATATATATAAAAAACAGTACATGACAAACTTATTTTTTTGCTTCCTAGAGGGAAGACATTAGCTCTAAGTTTGGTCACATGACCTTGAGTCACCAGTCATCAGGGGATCTTCCAGATATGTCGTCATTCTATGTGCAAGGAGCTCCGCCCACACACAGCTATGCTCCGCCAACAAAGAGCTATGCCCCGCCAACACAGAGCTATGCTCCGCCCACACACAGCTATGCTCCGCCCACACACAGCTACGCTCCGCCTCACCATTCAGACAGTTACATGAGTCCTGGAATGACACTGGCTCCTCCCACAGCCCCGCCCCCTCACACAGCCCCGCCCCCTCCGACTCAGCAGAGCAACCAGGTACTTCTTCGTCAATGAGTCATGAGATACGGTGTAATGTCATACTGTATGTCTAATTATGAGTCAATTCTGGTGTGCCCTCTTAGGTTTCAGTGTACAGTTACCCTGTTCAGTGTCCCAGTGCAGCTCAACAGTACGCAGCGGGCAGTTACAGCACACAAACAGGTACACATGAAGATCTGTGTCACTTACGCTGAGTCTCAGTAGTAGGAGAGGGGGCCGTTACACTGTAAGAGATGGTGTCACTGGTCTCACAGTGAACCGGTCTCTTTTCCTGCTATTCATATCAGCTCTCATATGAGATATATACACGTTCAAGTCTCTGTGTTGTGTATACATGCATTAAAATACATAAATAAACAAAGAAAAAAACATTTATTGAATTTACTCTTTGTGTTTGCTGTCATATTGAGTCCGCGATCACTATACAATTAATAAAATCTCACACATATTTGTCAACATTTCTCTCAACAGGATACCCGCCTGTGATGTCTAACCAACAAGGCTGCCCAGGCATGATGGGAAATCAGATTCTACCCCAAACACAGCAAAGCATCATGGGACATTACCCATCCGTGTCCTCCTATCAGGTACTGATGCAAATGAACAAACTACAGAAAACTTAGTTTGGAATTCCAGTCCATGCAAATTTTATTGATAGGTTATATATATATACACCTAAAGGATTATTAGGAACACCATACTAATACTGTGTTTGACCCCCTTTCGCCTTCAGAACTGCCTTAATTCTACGTGGCATTGATTCAACAAGGTGCTGAAAGCATTCTTTAGAAATGTTGGCCCATATTGATAGGATAGCATCTTGCAGTTGATGGAGATTTGTGGGATGCACATCCAGGGCACGAAGCTCCCGTTCCACCACATCCCAAAGATGCTCTATTGGGTTGACATCTGGTGACTGTGGGGGCCATTTTAGTACAGTGAACTCATTGTCTTGTTCAAGAAACCAATTTGAAATGATTCAAGCTTTGTGACATGGTGCATTATCCTGCTGGAAGTAGCCATCAGAGGATGGGTACATGGTGGTCATAAAGGGATGGATATGGTCAGAAACAATGCTCAGGTAGGCCGTGGCATTTAAACGATGCCCAATTGGCACTAAGGGGCCTAAAGTGTGCCAAGAAAACATCCCCCACACCATTACACCACCACCACCAGCCTGCACAGTGGTAACAAGGCATGATGGATCCATGTTCTCATTCTGTTTACGCCAAATTCTGACTCTATCATCTGAATGTCTCAACAGAAATCGAGACTCATCAGACCAGGCAACATTTTTCCAGTCTTCAACTGTCCAATTTTGGTGAGCTCGTGCAAATTGTAGCCTCTTTTTCCTATTTGTAGTGGAGATGAGTGGTACCCGGTGGGGTCTTCTGCTGTTGTAGCCCATCCGCCTCAAGGTTGTGCGTGTTGTGGCTTCACAAATGCTTTGCTGCATACCTCGGTTGTAACGAGTGGTTATTTCAGTCAAAGTTGCTCTTCTATCAGCTTGAATCAGTCGGCCCATTCTCCTCTGACCTCTAGCATCAACAAGGCATTTTCGCCCACAGGACTGCCGCATACTGGATGTTTTTCCCTTTTCACACCATTCTTTATAAACCCTAGAAATGGTTGTGCGTGAAAATCCCAGTAACTGAGCAGATTGTGAAATACTCAGACCGGCCCGTCTGGCACCAACAACCATGCCAGGCTCAAAATTGCTTAAATCACCTTTCTTTCCCATTCTGACATTCAGTTTGGAGTTCAGGAGATTGTCTTGACCAGGACCACACCCCTAAATGCATTGAAGCAACTGCCATGTGATTGGTTGATTAGATAATTGCATTAATGAGAAATTGAACAGGTGTTCCTAATAATCCTTTAGGTGTGTGTGTGTGTGTGTGTGTGTGTGTGTGTGTGTGTGTGTGTATATGTATATATATATATATATATTTATTTATTTATTTATTTATTTATGTATGTGTATATATATATTTATGCATGTATTTAAATATTTCTAATAATATATTAATTTTATATTAAATATATTAATAGAAATAGTAAAATATTATGACATTGTAAAAATGTATATGATTAATATTAAATAAAATAATATACAAACATATAGAATAATATACAAATATATAATTATAAATATAAAAAAATAAAAATAACAATTATAATAATTACAAATTATAATAAAATTATCTATAATTATTATTTTAATATTTGTATTAATATATTCACTACACATTTCCATTTCCATTTATATATATATATATATATATATATATATATATATATATATATATATATATATATATATAAATAATATGGAAATATATAATTATATATATATATATGGAAATATTAAAATAATTAATTTTACTAAAATGTATGTCCATGTGTTATGTGTCTCCTAACAAGGTCCCGCAGCAGCAACAGTCCTATCCCTCTGCAGTGCTGGTGTCAGGACAGGCTGGGCAGAGCCAGTGTTTGGCTCCTCCTGCTGGACTGCAAATGTACTGCAACTCTTCTCCCCCTCCACCACTCAGTCTGATGGGGGTCTCCTTCCAGTCCAGCAGCTGCAAAAATGGCTGTAACGTTAATCAGAACCAATGCTGGTACTAAAGGACACCATGTACCCACACATAGTGTTGTTATACACTCATATGCATATTCAGTGTTTGTAGCTACACATAATGTTCTGTACAGCCTGTAGCACTCGAGTCTGATCGCATCCTTCACGATTCAGCCTTTTCTACTTTGTCAGAAACTTGTTTTGAATTTTACTTTACATGGAGATTGATAACGTCATGTTTAAATTGCTGTTAGAGCATAATTTATACTATTTATATATTATGTTTTCGCTTAATATCCATAAAATGTTATATTTTGAATAGTATATGATACTATATTTATCTTGTTTATAGAGGGCTATATTACATGAGTGAGGAATGAAATTAGATCCTACAAAGTTTGTCAGTGTAGAACCTTTTAAAATAATGTTTTGTTGTTTGTTTGTTTTACAGAATTTTATTAGGATGTAACATGTGACCTGATTGGACAAATATCTAAGTGTCATTTCTTAAATATATAGCCTTTTAATTGGTAACCTGTTGGCTTCTTGTCTTTACTCGCATTCATATCAGGGTCAGTTGGTGTTCTCATAGGCGTTTTGAGGGTTGTGCAAACATTTAGCTGAGTATTTTTGATTATGATTAAGATGTAGATTTGACCCAAAAATGCCATCAAACGCCCTCTGGTGGCTTTAAGAGAGAATTACAATAACAAAGCATTTAATTGTTTAGGATTAGGATCAATTCAGATTTGTGTTTTCCATCAGCTGTCCAGAATCAGAGCTAAAAGGGCTGAAATTTTGTGTTCCTTCAGATAAAAGTCGTACATCACTAGGGTGAGTAAATGATTAATGATTACGTGGTCTGTTGCCCACATGACAAGTACAAGTTTCAAACATGCATTTATCAGAGAGAATAGCAAGCATTTGTCAACTCAAAAACTCAAGAAAGAATGCAGTGCCACAAGTTTAAATGAGCTTTAATAGAAAGGCACATATACAGCCAGAGTGTGAGAATTAAAAGCCTTTAAATGCAGAAACAGTTTTAAACTAAACTCCTCTAATCAGAAGTGACAGTCTCTGCTAGATCAGCTCAACTGCTCGTTCTGTCGTTCATGAGTTCAAGTATGTCAAAACTAAGTCACAGCCGCGTTCATCTGAACTGAGATCCGATTACCCCATTGGCTCTTTTGTACCCCCAGCTTAGTGTGTGTGTGTGTGTGTGTGAGGGAGAGAGATGAAGGTTTGTGTCTGTTTATGTGTGTGTGTATGTGGATAAGGGTGGAAGAAGGTGTGTTACACGGCCTCACAATCAGATCTTTCCAGTTTAGCAGTGTTGAGTGAGTGTGAAAAGTCTGTTACCTTAATGCAGGTTAAATAAAAGCAATAAATATAAATATCATGACATCATGTCGGGAGAAATGTACCTGTGTTCACAAAATGTGGGGGTTAAAAAAGCGGGGGGAAAATTCCAAGAAGGGGGAAAAAAAGGGCAAGATTCACAGGTTCTTAAATAAATGTGTTAAAAAGCTCAAACTTAAGTTAGATTACAAGGCTACGATGCTACGCAACTAAAGGTGTGCGTTCCAGAGAGCACACGGAAAAACTAAAAAACATGCAAATCGCATCTTTCGGGTTTGTGGGATCGGCAGCCATTTTGTTCAGCCTGACTGTACAGCTGCGCTTTGATGAAAATGGCCACCTTCACATACAAAAATACACTTAAAGCAGTTGCAGCCGCTGCGTCCGTGCGGGTAAACCTCAAGAGGAAGGTCTGAAAACAGCGTGAAAACACACAAACGCAGAGTTAAACGCTGCCTGAATGATCGGTTGCACCTGTCTCTATCTCTAGCGCTCGTTCAGTCTCCTTCCTTTAAAACACTCGCCTCTCATTGGTCATTACTGACTGATATCCACACAAACAGGCCCAGAAACACACAAACACAGTCCCAGACTCTTGGTGTTGTTCGTTCAGGCCCGATCAGGCCCAATGGGAGATCAGCAGGGTGAGATTGTTGACTGTAGCGGGTCTGAAAGCTTACAACACACACTCACACACACACAAACGATCTACTGCAGTACTGATGGGCCGTATTCATCCTTCTTTTGCTCCCGTAGAGGTATCTGTGGTTCAGTGGTGCTCGTCTCCCCTCTCCGCTTCACCTTTGTTCGCTCCATCCCCTCCCTCCTTCTCCCCGTCGTCGTCTGATCCGTTTCTTCCGCCCCCGTCGTCCCGTGCCTCTATTTCTGGATCTGAAAGATGAAGAGGCGGAGGTTGATGTTTTTGGCAGCGAGCAGCTTGTTGCACTCCACGCTGTCGCTGATGGGCAGCAGGGCGTACTCGGTCTCGTTGGCGTCGTTGGAGAAGACGTGGTGCTGGATGACGGGTTTGATTTTCACGTCGTCGTACGGGCCCTTCAGCAGCAGAAAGGAGCACTCCAGGGCAGAGTTCACTTTGCTCTTCAGGATGAGCTGGAAGGAGAGCGTGCGCTTGCAGGACAGGTTGGGGTTGCGCTCCGAGTCGTTGACCCGTGCCTTCAGGACCCAGGTCTGGTTGAGCACGGTGAAGCGTGGCGTCTCGTAGTACAGGCGTGTGATGAAGTCGTCGGTGCGGTAGGGCCGGAACTGCACCTCTGGAGCAAAGACACATGACATTACAGGCTATCAACTTACTTCACGACACAAGCGGTTTTTGGTAACACTTTATGTAACGGAGGTAAACCTCACTCCCCTGATCTCAAGAGGTGCACAAACAACTGATGCTAGAGACTACGGTCTTCAGCGTCTTTGTTAGCGCACCCGCCTCCTATGCCAGAGACGTTGGTTTATTCTCGCTCGGAGTGGGGCCAGTAGGACCAGAGGGTATAAATTGGTGCCGTGACCCGGATGGGAGTGAGCGTAAGGGAGGCTAGCTAGTGAGAGCTGTGCAGGTAAACCTCACTCCCCTGATCTCAAGAGGGGCACAAACAACTGATGCTAGAGACTACGGTCTTCAGCTTTGTTAGCGCACTCGCCTCCTATGCCAGAGACGTTGGTTTATTCTCGCTCGGAGTGGGGCAAGTAGGACCAGAGGGTATAAATTGGTGCCGTGACCCGGATGGGAGTGAGTGTAAGGGAGGCTAGCTAGTGAGAGCTGTGCAGGTAAACCTCACTCCTCTGATCTCAAGAGGTGCACAAACAACTGATGCTAGAGACTACGGTCTTTAGCGTCTTTGTTAGCGCACCCGCCTCCTATGCCAGAGACGTTGGTTTGATTCTCGCTCGGAGTGGGGCAAGTAGGACCAGAGGGTATAAATTGGTGCCGTGACCCGGATGGGAGTGAGCGTAACACTGTGTCCTAACTACACGCGACGCGATAAGATTCCAGCGACAGGCAGTGTGTCTGTCCACACTAGACGCGACGCGACTGTGAGACGCCAAAACGTCAATCAAAAATCACAGCCAATCAGAACAGCGTGTGGGCGGAGTCTCACGGCAAGTGCACAGCACTAGAGAGTAAACTTGACGGCACTCGCAAGAAAATGGATAAGTAGCTACATAATCAAATTCACAAATATTACACCATTTAAAAAATACATAGGCTACTGAGTTACTAAAACAATCTTTGTCAAATAATACACTTGTTTGTTCACAGTTTTAACGTTCTTGTTTCCATTTGTTTAATTTCAAGATCTGAGGTCAATTATATCCATTGTTGCTTTTACAGCTACAAAGCTGGAGCACTAAATGATATTCAAAGTCACATTTCACGCTTTTAACATTAAATAAAGCACATAAACAGCACCTGAGATTATCATCGGCACACTTTGTGTTTGATGTTCCACCGCGACGTCGCAGAAAAATAGAAACCGTTTCTAAATTAGAATCGTAGCGTGTCGCGGCTGGTTAGGACAAAAACTCTGATTAACATGGAAAAGATACCTTTTATCGCGTGTCGCGGTGTCACGTCGCGTGTAGTTAGGACATGGTGTAAGGGAGGCTAGCTAGTGAGAGCTGTGCAGGTAAACCTCACTCCCCTGATCTCAAGAGACGCGCTAGAGACTGCGTGGAATAGGACCGGAGGGGTTACATTTACAATAAGGGTTCATTTGTTGACATTAGTTCACTATATAGGTTAACATGAACTACAATGAACAATACAAATAAATTCTGTCCATAAATCCATGAGAACCAATGAGGTTCATTCTCGTGTCACGCAGCGCATTTGAGGTTTGAACCGATGAGGTTTGTCCTCGCACGTCAAGCAAGTACGGTTGAGCTTCTGTTTGTGTTCGCTGATTAATGTTTATATGTGAATAAAGGCCTAAATTATATGTTCGTCATATAAAGGCCAATTCACACCGAGACGACAGATGGCAACAGACACTTAGTCTATGGCAAGCCGTTTTAACTTTTATTCATTTCCAGGATACTAATTCTTGATATCAACATTTCAATTTTCACTAGTTACAATGATAGTTATTGATATCAGGAATTAGATTTCTACTATAACAATGGCCATTTTTGATATCAGAAATTACATTTCCACTAGTAACAATGCTACTTCTTGATATCCACAATTACATTTTCAGTAGTTAAAATGCTAATTCTTGATATCAACAATTTAATTTCAACCAGAGGCGGACAGAGTACACAGCTTCATTACTTGAGTAAAAGTACAGATACCTCTTGCTAAATTTTACTCAAGTACAAGTAAAAGTACTACAGTCAGATGTCTACTTAAGTAAAAGTACTGAAGTACTTGTTTTTAAAAGTACTTGAGTATCAAGAGTACAAGAGTACATTTTCTAAATATTGCATTACTACTGCCACAGTGCTTACATTGGTAAACACAGCAAACACTTGAAGCGAAAACTATCATTAACTTGTTCAGAAAATTGAAATAGTCTGGCGAGGTGGGGCCACGGGTTGGCACATTCCCAGGATGGACCTGCTGCGTCTTCATCCATTGTTTCGTCCATGGTTTCGTCTCTTATCTAAATCTGACCATGGAGTTGACTTTGGCGGAAAGCTGAAGGTGATTGCTGATAGGCTGTCCCAATCAGTGGCGCCTGCACAATCCAATCATGTTTGAGAGAGAAACAACAAATTTAGGGTTTCCGAGATTTTTCTTTTTTCCTTTTCTTTTTTAACGGGTACTCACGGTTATGGATAGAAATGTAGTGGAGTAAAGAGTACAATATTTGCCTCTCAAATGTACTTGAGTAAAGTCATGAGTACTCCCCAAAAATGATACTCGAGTAAAGTACAGATCCCTCAAAATTGTACTTAAGTATTGTACTCAAGTAAATGTACTCTGTTACTGTCCGGCTCTGATTTCAACTAGTAAAAACTATAATTCTTGATATCTGTAATTGTATTTTCACTAGTGAAATGTCACCATAGGCTGCCATTCAAAATCAATTGTTGATATCAAGAATTATAGTTTTTACTAGTTGAAATTAAATTGTTGATATCAAGAATTGATTTCTTACTTGTTGAAATTTCAATTTCACATATCAGAAATACAATTCTTACTAGTAAACACCTTTATTTTTGATATCAAGAACTAAATTGTCACTAGTTGAAATGTCTATTGTTGATATCAACAATTGAATTGCTACTAGTGACTATGTTAATTTCTGATATCATGAATGTGATTGTTACTAGTAAGAAAGCCATTTTAGATATCTGAAATAATACTGATATCAGAAATACATTTTCAGATATCAAAAATGAAAAAATTTTCACTAGTAGCAATTCAATTGTTGATATCAAGAATAGACATTTCAACTAGTGACAACTGAATTCTTGATATCAGTAATTCGCATTTTTACTAGTGACAATGTAATTATTGATATCAAAAATTATATTTCTACTAGTAAGAAATCAATTCTTGATATCAACAATTGATTTTGAATGGCAGCCTATGGTGACATTTCACTAGTGAAAATATAATTACAGATATCAACAATAAAAATTTTGATATCAAGAAAGTAAATTGTTGATATCAAAAATGTAATTGTTGATATCAACAATTCATATCCTGGAAATGAATAAAAGTTCAAACGGCTTGCCATACTTAGTCTGTTTTTTTGTCGGATCAGTGTGTCACCCCTGTCGGAGTCTGTCTGGACTTGTTTTCGTCGATTGAACAAGCTGAATCTGATTTAGAAGTGACGTGCTGTAATCTGGTGACTCTCGGTGTTGGTCTGTGTGTGTGTACAGTGTGAATTGGCCTTTTCAGTCACTTCTCAGACATTCCACGACCCGACAAATGCCGATTCTACATGTTCACAGACCAACGGCGACAGACACACTGATCCAGCAAAACCTGACGAAGTGTGTGCTGCCGTCTGTCTGTGCAGTGTGAATTAGCCTTAAAGCGATCGTGTCTCTTCAGAAGACTCGGATTTAACCGCCCGATGATTATATGAATTCATTTTATTTTTATCATGTTAAGAAGCAGCAGTGATTTGGGTAAATAAGACTTTGAATGGAGGAACAGAAATCTCTCAGATTTCATTAAAAATATCTTTCGTTTGGGTTCCAAAGATGAACGAAAGTCTTATGGAAGAGTGAGTGAATGACAGATTTTTTTTGTAGCTACATGTATTAAAGTTTAAAATCAAGTTGTCTATGGTGTTTTTGATATGCTTTAAGACAAACCATGCCAAAATTCATTCTTCTTCTTAAAACTGCAGTGAACCAAAGACAGTCTCAAAAACACGCTTTGAAATCGCTGGTGTTTCTGACATCACAAACTACCTTGTAACCAATCAGATCAACGTGTGATCGTCAACGAGTGGATCTCTGAACTGAGCGAGTGAGTGGAGGCGGGGCTCATTTGCATATTCATAGAACCGTGTATACTAAATGAAGCAAGGGTGTCGAGTTACATTAAATCTATTTTAAGGCATAATAAACGTCTTAATATGAGTTTTAAAGGCTACAGCAATATGTCAAGGAGCCTAAATAAGCTAAGCTTCATTTGAAGAGTCAATGGTGCAATGAAACGAGACTCAAGGTTTCCATGTACCCGTAAAACCGATCTTCTCAAAGCACAGCAGGCTGAAGATGCTGTTGTAGAGCTGAAGCTCTCTGCGATGGCTCTGGTCCATCTCATCCAGGATCCCCATCAGCTCCATGCCGGTCTTAGACGGGTGGGAACACTCGGCCTCGTGAGCGCTGAGCTCGTGGAACGGCCCGTGCCATGGGCAGCCAATCCGCTTGTACTTGCACTGCGTCACTCTATGTCCAAAAACAAAAAAACAACACCTATTTTTTAAATGACCAACCAACAACTTTAGCAATAGTCTGTAAATACTGTATCATCACAGCTCTATATATAATGTTGGATATCTAAGCATATCCAACTTTACTATTGACCAGCTCAATATATGCAACTATAAGGCATGAAGATAAGATTATGTCCCGGTTTCACAGACAGGGTTTAGATTAAGCCAGGATTAGGCATTAGTTCAATAAAAAAAATGTAAGTGACTTTTATAAACGTGCCTTAGAAAAAATACATTACTGATGTGCATCTTGAGACAAAACAATGGCATATTTTAAGAAACTTCAGTGCAAGTTGCTTTGTTAAAACAGCTCAAACATGCATTTTAGTCTGGGACTATCTGTGAAACCGGCCACATAAACATTAACATCATGATTTTCTGCAAAGCTGCTTTAAACCTATGTTATATGAATAAAATTGACTTGACTTGGCATTGTATCTCAGTTTGCTTGTTGATTGCATATCAAATTTGAAGAGATTATTTTTTTTTATGTGAGTGAATGCATGAGACTTGCATAGGCCAAGCCAAGTGTCTGTGTTTATACATCTTCATGACTAATTAGGACTAAAATAGGGAGGATTCACTAAACACGTATTGTGCCCACTGACAGCGCAATTATTTATTTGCACCAAAGTCCCTTTAAGGCCAGACATCTCGGTAATGCTGATGATCACAGTGGCCTCATATGTGGTGCTAAAGCACTAAAGTAAATCACTATATGGATGAAAACATCTAAAAATCGTCTCTTTAAATGAATGTGTGCTCAACTACACATCTGGATTTGTGCCTGGTTACAATGAATGGTGACAATTTAGTTTAAGGTAACGTAGTTACACATAGTAATAACCGTAAATAATGTATAATTACAAGCAACTAACCCTAAACCAAACCCTAACTGTAATTCTATAGGAAGTACATGCAGTTAATTAATATTACTCAGTACTTATTTGAGTAAGTCACCTTAAAATTCATTTTCACTAGAAAACGGACACAAACATCTCTTTTAAACAAGCTTTTCACTGCTTTTCGAAAGTTGTAAACATTAAAGTCACCATGAAATCAAAATTGACAATTCTTATTTTTTTATGGAATATTCCAGTATTTATTATAAATAAATAATCTGTGCACATCAGTATTTATTTAAAAAAAAAACAAAAAAAAAAACATATGCCCCTCATAAGTCTTTAATCAGAAACAGTAACATTCCCGTTGCCTCGCAAAGACGTCTCTCCTCTGATGAGGGCTGGGAATTAAGCTTGTCCATGGGCCAGTTTCAATTCTTCCCCTCCAGCAACCTGTCACTCACACGAAACCATCGTAGCAATTAGAATAAAAAAAGTCCAAAGGGAAATTGATTTTTAACGAGAATTTATAAACCATTAAAAGCAGCCCTGCTGTGAGCTACGAGATTGCTAATCGATGCTATATGCTATTGTTGAAGCCGTCAGTCCGCATTATGTTAAATCAATGGTGAAAACCAACATTACCCATGATTCTGTGCAGAAAACTCCACCAATCAGAGTCAGAATTTCTCCATAACTTTTAATTTGATTTATTTATTTATTTAATTTTTTGCAATGCATCATGGGATTGCAGTTCTTTCTCTCACTAAAGCCGTCCCAGTCCTTTGTCTTTTTGTCAAATCAAAGTTTGTAATGTTGTAGCTGGTTGGTTTGGTTCATGGCTTATAACACTTTACCAAAGACTTTTTTTTAAATCCCTATGGGAAAAATGATTGGGAAAAAAATGCTTCCGGGACAAAGGCTGCTGAAAAAGTGCACTATATTTACAAAAATAGCATGTTGTGCTGAAAATAATCATGACGGATTTAAGCGCTGATTGTGCAGCACTACACAAGTGTTTAGTGAATTCGCCCCATGGCTTTCCAGCGTAATGTGTTTAGTGAAGGGGGTGCAGCAGTACCTGTCCTGGCACTCCTCTGTTTGGTGGCGCTCCAGGCCTGAGCGAGGGAACTGTTTGAGGCAGTAGCTGCACTCAGAGGGCAGTTCACTCACGGCTTTCTCCACCGCCAGGTTCCTGCAACACAGACTCTTACTGATCTCACAGCGGCAGTTAGGACACGTGGCCTGCTCCTCTTTGAGGCGCGCGTCAGCGAGCAGGTGGATGAAGCAGCCGGCGCACATCAGGTGCCCGTTTGTACACTGTGAAATGAGAGCACACATCTTCAGCCCACAAACAGAGCTCAAACCATCTCACAGGGAGTTTTATGCACAACACAAGGGCGCAGGATGGCATTTCCTCATTTTCCTCAAAAAGAGATTCCTGTAAATAAGAGCTGTGTCCGTAATCGCCCCCTATACCCTTAAATAGGGCACTATTTGAGGGGATAGACATTTGTAATGGTCTAATATGTGACCCTGGACCACAAAACCAGTCACGAGTCGCACGGGTATATCTGTGGCAATAGCCAATAATACATTGTATGGGTCAAAATTATTGATTTTTCTTTTAATGCCAAAAATCATTAGGATATTTAAACATAAAACATTTATTTTTGTGAGTGAATGAAGCACAATCGCGAACATAAATGGACAAATTTAAAGGCGATTTTCTCAATGTTTCGATTTTTTTTTGCACCCTCAGATTCCAGATTTTCTAATAGTCGTATCTCGGCCAAATATTGTCCTATCCTAACAAACCATAACCATCAATGGAAAGCTTATTTATTCAGCTTTCGGATGATGTATCAATCTCAATTCCAGAAAAATTGACCCATGTGACTGGTTTTGTGGTCCAGGGTCACATATAGTCCTTCAAGTGGACTATATTAGTGTAGGGAATAGTGAACGGGGCGATTTCAAACACAGCTAAGATGTGATAACTACAGACAGGTGTGTTTGATCTGGGTTGGATATGAACTTGATCTCCAGGAACAGGATTGGGCTTCCCCTGGCCTGAACTAAGTAAAATTACGTTAAAAATAAAGTAAAGAACGGTTTTGTCCAACCTTGGGCGTATATACTTCCATAAGGATCCCAGGGTTGGGTAGGTGAAGATTGTTTGTAACATGAATGAACCCTGTCCGAACTTAACCGCATGTGCGGAGCATTTCAGCGCAGAGAAAATGGGAGAAAGATTCCTCATTTCACATGCAAAGGGAGTTTCTGTTCTTAATTCGTAAGTGGATCTCAATGGGGGGAAATAATAATAATAATTATTAATAATAAAAAATATATGACCCCTTTAAGGTAAGAATGGGTTGTTAAAAAACTAATTTCAGTCAAAATTTACTCAATTTGTCATTTGCTTCAATCTCAGTTGCATCTAAAACTGTGAAATAAAGTTGCCCCCGAATTTACTGTCACAAACAAATACATGTCATATAAATTAATGTTTTTTAAAAAATGTTATTCTATGTGAAAGCAAATTGTGGTTTCACTTTATTTTAAGGTGACACAGTTACATTGTACTTACTCAAACATGTACTGAGTAATATTAATTAACTACATGTACTTACTATAGAGTTACGGTTAGGGTTTGGTTTAGTTACTAGTAATTATGCATAATTGACTGTTATTACTATAGTAAGTACATGTAATAATGTGTAACCATAAAATAAAGTGTTACCAATTTTTTTTTTATGTTTTATTTTGAATTGGCTTTTATTTTGAAATGTTCTGTTTTAAAATGTAGTCATTTGTACTTTTGTCATTGTTTTTTCTATATTTTTTAACTATTTCTATGCAATATATATATTAATAATTTTTTTATTCTAGTTTTAATAGTTGTAAGTACTTCAACTTCTTTTATTTCGGGTAGTTGCCAAATCAACATTTCTATCTTATTTTATTTTTACGTTTTTTATTTAAAAGTATTTCATATAAAATTGTATGTTTTTTTATTGAATCTTTATTTGAATTAACAGAACTTATATTAATAGATTTAGTTTCAGTTAACAATGATAACACTGATGCAATATTCTCGTGTTATGATTAGTTCCTGGTTTCATTTGAATAATTCTGTTACTGGTTTACTAATTCACCAGCAGATCCATTTCACTGGAGGTGAAGTCTGTTGAGTCTGCTTTTGATTAATTCAGTGGTCAGTTGATTTTTTTTTCTCCCTGGCTTGTTTGTTTTGCTCCAGGACATGCACATGTTCGTCTCATTTGATAGGATTCAACCCCTGATTCTGTAATAAGCAGATTACACGGCATGATGCGCTCTGAGTCTGACACCTCCTCCCTCAATCACATGGGCTTCGGTGTGAGAGGATGTCAGTTTTCTCATGATCTGTGTTATGTGTGTCAACTATTTACTCTAGTTTCAGCAAAACACGCAAACAAAATGACCACCCTAGTGTGGATTTATCCAATTATTATTTATTAATTAAGTCATTAAATGGACACTTTTTTACTAAAAAAAGTAAACGTGGGAATGCAAACCTAAAACGCCAGCACGTGTGAACAAAGTGTGTGAAAACATGAGAGGAAGTTCTTTTACAGCTGGTTTAGCCTGTGGCTTCAGAGGGATTATATGGGGTGCATATTTGGGGGAGGGGTGATCAGAAAAGGCCAGCAGCGATTGGGTTAAACGGGTCATGTGACCACCCTGATTGTCATGGTGGCCTTTGAAGGCAGAAAACAGCTGCTCAGGTCTGTATCACGTGAAGTGGAGAATCTGAAACCTTCCAAAATAACATCATACCTGCTCTTTAAAAAAAAAAAATCATGTACCTGGAATGGCAAATATGTGCATTTTATTAGACTTTTTTTTTTTTTTTCACACACATTATGAGTCACAGACAGTGTGCAATCAGCTGCATTATATGGAAATACAATAGACAAACAATCACAATGACAAAAAGATACCCCCCTTTGTGTCATATCTATAACAACAGGCTGTATCTCACTGATATATCTTGCATAGAGGATGCCGTGTTGTGTACTTTGATAGCTGCATTATGTTTATGGTATGTACGTCATGCATACGGATTTCTCTGCATTGTAAGTCTCCATAATGGCTTTGTTTACCTGGTACACCGAGGCTTTAGGCAGGTCCAGGCACACCGTGCAGCAGAGCACCGAGTACAGGCGCTCCTCGAGCTTCCCCGCCTCTCCTTCCTGGTGCCTCACGCGCTTTTTAGGCGGTGCGTCCGGGTCGGCCTCGGAACCAGGACCGTCTCTCCGCACACCGGACTCCTCCTGGATACCGGCCAGTCCTGCGCTCCCCGGACCCGCATCCAGGACACCCCCCACAGGACCGACACCCAGCCCCGAAGATGAGGAGCCCGGGGCGGCCGCGACGCCTAATTCCATCCGCTCTTCCATCGAAGACATCCGATTGAGTCACGAGGGGTATTTGGGCTGACTGAGCACAGGATCCGCTGAATGTCAGGGTGAGATTTTCAGCTTTTTCCAGGTAGTTGGCCTTTAATGATGGGGGGGTCTGGACAGCCAACAATGCACTCAGTTGTAAACCATCAAACGTCAGTTCAAATAGGCTAATTTTGGGTAATATGATACTAGGTAAAGGGACAGTGGATATAATTTCATCTGTGTTTTACTGCGGTTTGGCCTGCATGGATGCCTGTAAATTTTTTTGGATAGATCTCAGGTAAGCTTCGGCTCTCAGCTTGTGAAAAGAGAGAGAGAGAGAGAGAGAGAGAGAAAAAAACAGCAAAGACTCAACAAAACAACAGGCTGTTGTTTAGGTCCGTTATCCGCCGTGACAGCACGCACACGGCGACTCTCTGCGACCGGGCCGGGCTCTTTCCCTCCGGTACACCTTCCGATCACAACCGAGCCACTCCGACACGATCCGGATTCACCCGAAAGCCTATAAGTTATCAGTTTGCTGCAGAGTCTCTTCGATAGTCCTTCCCTTAATCTACACTGCCATCTTTGTTTTTTTCCTGACTGTCTCCTCCTCTGCCCCTGTCCGCTTGTCCCTTTCTGATTCTGCCAATCCGAGGTCGGTTTACTCAGAGCGAGCTGAAGAACAAGCGAATCCTGTCATCCGTTATTGAACTGTCAGTGAATGCGTTGCCACTAGTAAAGATGGCCGCTCGGCCCTTCTCTTTCGCGCTTCCTGATTGGCTGCAACAAATGTTGTGCTTCATCAGATGACTGGGGATATTTAAAGAGCTATGCTTTGCGCATGCGCACCGGTCTCCTGCGGGTCATGGCTGAAGCGTTTTTTTGGTTGTTGTTTTTTTTTAAGAGAAAGGTGATCAAAAACTTTTGTAATTTGGATAGTGTGGTGCTTGGTTTTGTTAGTAGATTATCTTTTATTGTGCTAGTTTGTCGCATTATTGTCATGGCCATTATAGTACAAGGAAAGAGTAAAAAGGTGCGCAAACCTTTTCATACCATGGTCAAAATCCCACAACACTCCTCATATGCGACAAAATGGCAACGTCATCGTGGGTTGTCATTCATCTAAATTATTATACTCGACAGAATAATGAATGAAAGATTTTTTTTTTATCGGATACATAGGTTTTTAAAAACATGTCACACATTTTAAGCTGCTTTATAATCTCTTAAAAATATATAAAAAAATAACCTTTGGAAGTTTTATTTTTTGACCCGAAACCAGAATGACCCCTGGGGGAGGGGAAACGGCCTCAGCCAATCAAATGTCGCGGTGTATGATGGACGGGTTTGGGCAAGACAGCTGTCAGTCTAGTTTCCCCAACCTGAATGAGCTTTGTGTTGAATGGGGGGATGGGAGTGTGTTTCCTGATTATATACTGAATACTATAAAATGTATATTATTAAATGTGCATATAACAATGTAATAAAGAAGGTATGCACATCATACCTATCTAAAGTACACTTAAAATATACCACATTTACAATGAAGGTTGAAGGGATAAAGTCACCTGACAAGGACAAGGGCTTTCTTCATTAATTATTACCACTGAACACTTGGTTTTTGAGATCTTACCATAATGATGACGATAATGAAAATGTATTTATTGATTATCATAAGTAAATCATGAGTAATCATCATCATATGTGTTTCAGCCAGAACAGGACGGTTATATAGGTTGATAACTGCCTGTTCTGTCAACAAAAATATGAATATTATTTGTATGCATTAGTCTTTTAAAAATCTGAATTACTATTATTAATTTTTGGGCGATACTTTAAATGCCTTATATGTCTTACAAAAGTGTGTAATTTTGTAATTACAAAGAAAAGAAATTAAAACGTCAACCAAACAAAGATTAATAGACATTTTATCATCATAAAAACATTATTTTACTGACCACATTATAGAAACGTGTATCCGAACAGCTAGTTTAATCGTATTATCCTACTACACAGTACTCATAATGTTTCAAAATAACGTTAACAAAAATAACTTTAACAGAAAATGCTGAAAAAGACAAAAAACAAATATAAAGACGTGCTATGAAATGAAACACGGGAAGACAAACAATACTAAATACTTTTAGCTTAATGCTAGCTAGTCTGCCCAACTATTTCCACACACATTGGCACTCAAGTAATAGAGGCCGAGCTTGACTGATACTTCTTAAAAAACAAAACTAGTCCTTCCTTGTTGAAATGTTTCTTTTTTTTACAGTTTCTTTCATGCAGTCTCTCTTTTAGACACAGATCAAGAAGAAAATGTAAAACAATTAGAGGCTCGCACATACAAAAACAACATTAAAATAAAGCCCTTCTTTCTCTAGTCAGTAAATAATCTCATAATAATAATAATAATAATAATGTGTAATAATGTCCTGGGTCATTTCATTAGTGACCTGTCGGCCCACACAGAATAAACACTGAATTCGTATTTGTTTTTAAGTATTGGATTATACAAGATAACTATTTTTATAACCAGAGAATTATAGCAAGAAGAGTGCCCTCATTTAACGGTAGACGGTAGTGGCTAGTAATAGCAAGCTAGCTTTGAAAGCATAAGATTCGGACCGAATGCAATGATTGGATGAACATGTTTTGGTCCTGAGACTTCCACAGAGGATATATCTGTACATGTTTTCATATTGAGACCACTATTATGGATTGCTATCAGGATGTGAAGAGAGTTTCGACAAAAAGTGTTTATAAAACAAAGTGCCTACCCTTCATTGAGTGCAGAAATGTGAATTGAGTACAGATTTCACCTGGGCCTGATGGTGATTAGGTCAAAAACTGTGAACTTTCTGTCAGTATCAGTGCTTATGTGCACACATACTGTGTGTAGGTTGAGAGAGAGAGAAGACACTAAATGTTTTTGTATCATGGTGTTAAATTTTTGTCAGTCGTACCGTCCCTCTTTTTCACATTCACATGGCCTGTGTTTGACTCTTTTGGTCTTTTCATATATCATTGGTTTCTTCTAGTCACCCTTACCCTTTAACTAACGCATTACTCAGCAGGATACTCTTGTTTTGAGTCGGTATCTTCTTGCTGTGCTGGTTTCTCAGGTACGTGCTGATCTGTGGTATTTCTAATGTTTGTTGTGGTGTCTTCTGCATGGGATGAATATTGTTGGTTGCTCATCATGTTTTGAATCTCCTGGTTTCTGTCATGTGCGTTGACATCTGGTTCATAGTTATTGTTCAGTATGTTCTCGTGAATTTGTGCTGCGTGGAATTTCTCGGCCAACATCTCTGGCTTGTGAGAATCTCTCTTATTAATTTCCAGCGGTCTGTTTAGTCTCTGGCTCTCAGCTGTGGTGTGAGTGGCCTTTGCCGCCCCCTTATGGTCTTTTTGTGCTGCTGCACGTTGAAGCCAATCATGCTGCAGGGTTTGACTTGCTGTCAAACGTCTATTCGGGTTGACCTCCAGCAGAGCCCTGACTAGAGCTTTAGCCCCTGGAAGACACACACATCAACACTTGTCATGTGTTTAGATCACAGCATCTAAATTACAGCAGGGTTTACAGGAACGGCTCAACCAAAAAATCTAAATTCTCTCATTCGCTCCACCTGAGAATATAGAGCATCTTTGAAGAAAGAACATGATACGATTCATGTTCACAAGATTATGACAGCTTTTTCATTTTGGGGCGAACTAACACTTAAAATCTCTTTTTATATTTGTAGGGGGTCAAATGTTGGAGTTCAAGATCTCACCCTCGGACACGTTATCCCAGTAAGGGGACAGAAAGAGGACTTCTCCCTTCTGGATGAGGCGGAATAGTTCCTCTTGATTGCGATCTGGACTGCGGAACGGAGGAAAGCCACTGAGCAGCACAAACAGTATAACACCCATCGCCCAAACATCCACTCCGACACCGTAACCTAGTCAAATATAGACATACACACGCACCGCTGATCACAGAGCTGTAGCTCAGGTTTTTTGTGTGCAGTTTTTGTGGGTCAGACTTTACCTGTCTCAGCAAGTATCTCTGGAGCAACATATGTAGGTGTGCCACAAACTGTGAACACTGGCTCCGTTACCACCATGGCTAAGCCAAAATCTGCCAACTTCAGATTCAGACTTCCATTGCCATGCCGCTGTACCTAGAATCAGTAAAAAATTAAATAAAACAATAAAACAAAAGAGAGATGATATCAGCTGGATGTTGTATTGTTCACTGTTTTTAAATGCATGTCCAATACAATACTAAGTGGTATGCCAAAGTAGCCATACTGCTACTGAATCTGTTGTAATTAATCAGTTTAAGATCAGTTCGTCTTAACCGGTCATCATTTGTAGTGTTGGAATTCTGATTCATTCTATTGAATTGGTTCGTTCGGATGTTTTATGTAAATAAACAGATTAATAACTATTCTTCCGTTCCCTGTCCTATGTATTCAGTTTTTCACTCATTTAAGTAAATGTTGTTGTATTTAGTAGTAATGTTATATTATTTGGTTATATTATAATTTTTTTTAAATGTTGGTAGTCTATGAAATAATGCTTAACATTTATAACAAACTATAAAAAAATATATATATTTTCGGGAATTTAAATATAACATACATTTTAGATGAAAAACTAAAATTAGAAATGACTGAGATTAATAAACTGAAATTAATACGTTTAAGATGATTTTAAGTTGAGAGACTAGAATGAAAGCTGAAATAAAAAATAATTAAAGTTATGTATAGAAATAAAAGAATAATACAAATGACTAAAACGGAATATAGATAACTATAACAATAACTATAAAGATTTTGTTTTCAAAATCGTTCTAAATTGAAAGAATAGCGTTGTCTACACCATAACTATAATGATAACGACACAGAGGAACAATGTTTTTGGAATCGTTTTCATGAAAACATTGACAGCCAATCAGAGTCCATCCTGCTTTAAAGAGCACGCGCATTTAAAGAGACAGGCCACAAAACTGCAGCGTCCACACAAGCGGACAATAACGTTCCGTTGAATGCTCGAGCTCTTTAAAGCAGGGTGGATTCTGATTGGCTGTCAATGTTTTTATCTTTAATCAGCTGGAAGAAATGTTCTGTAAGTGATTCCAACGATATTGTTTCTCTGTGGCGTTATTGTTATAGTTGTGGTGTGGACTGCTATCCTTCTTTAGAATGATTTTTAGAACTTTATCATTATCGTCCTTGGTGTGAACGGGCCTTAAGGCTGAATTTGAGTAACTCTCATCTCTTACCAACAGGTTTTCAGGTTTGATGTCTCGATGTGCAATGCTCTTGTTGTGGATGTATTCCAGCGCCTGACTGATATCCGTGATCATGCACGCAGCTCTCGGCTCAGTAAACCTGCCGCTCTGAGTGATGGCGTCGAACAGATCTCCACCGGTGACCAGCTCCATCAGCAGATAGACGTGCGTGTCCGTGTGGTGAGAACGAAACAGCTGGATGAGCCGAGGATGTTCCAGACTTCGCAGCAGAGCGATCTCATTCTGGATCATGTGACCGCGTCCCTGCAGCTTAGCGTTGTCCACAATCTTCATGGCGAAGGTTTCATCCAGGCCTTTCACACGGCACTCTCTGACCACCGCAAAGTTCCCGTCTCCCACCACACGACCCATGTCGTAGCAGCGCTCGATGTCCTCCAGAGAGAGTTCTGCGCCGTCAGGTGGGACGTTACCCTGCAAGTCTTTCTGATCCACTGTCTCCTGCTTATTAATGTCCCGCTCAGTTATTATCTCTAAGTTAAGAGCGTTTTGAGGAACAGAAGGGCTAGATTTCGTATTGGCAACATGCTTATCAGCTTTCAGCGGCCTATGTTGTGCTTTTTCCAAAGAAACCAAATTGTTTTGAGATGTACTACTTTTATTACTGGGGTTATTCGTCCTGTCCGGTTGAGAACTTCGACTGCTTCTGATTGGAGGAATAGGAGGGACGCATCCTCGACAGCTCCGGCAGAAAACAGCGTCTCTCTTTCGTTCCTCTTTCTTCGGCTCCTTCTCATCGTCTTTCCTCCTCCACAGTTCTCTTTGCCTTTCTCTCTTCAGCTTTTGCCTTCCAACAGGCTGCAGGTTGTTGACCGGTGGCTGGTTCACCTGATGATCCCGCACCGCAGGTAAGGACACCTCAGGATCGTCATCATGGAAACCACTATCCGCTTTAGTGGCCTTGGGTCTCAGGATACGCTCCCAAACCCTCAGCAGGTGTTCGCAGTGTCCGGGGTTTTCCGGATAGAGCTCATCCAGAGCTGCGCTGATATCCTCAAGCGTCGGTCGGGTGTTTCCGAAGGCCAGGAAAGCGTGATCGAAGCGGAAGAAGTCAGCCAGGCTTTGGATCTCTCGGCCAGAAGGGCTAAAGAGACGTCGTATTCGAGCGTTGTTCCAGCAGGGGAAGCCCAGCGCCTCGGACACATCCGCCACGAGCTGCTCGAAGGTCTGCACAGCGCGCCGGTTTAACAGCAGCGAGATCTTCCTCACGCCGTCCCGTCCACACGCTCGCACCACGCTCACGATCCGCGGGCGCACAGGGCTTGATTCTGCGTGCCTGGCGTGATAACCACTCGCCCTGGAGACTCCTGCCTCCTCCCAATGACACACGGGGCTTTCTGAGGGCCCAAAGTCTGTCAGGGGCCTTCGGGGTCGTGATCTGTGCAGGTAAGAGGGAAGAGGTTGCCGAGGGGCAACATTTGGGCATTTTGGCAGTTTAATCCTTTGATCTGGAACACAAACATGTCTTGTTAGGATACAATTTGCTATTTTTTGTTTGTTTGTTAGTAGAGCAACTCGTCCAAAGATCTGCTTTGTTCATCAAAAATGTAGCACATTTAAAATTGCTTGATCAGATTTTGGAGGAGAAAAAAAAAAGCTTATACAGGCGAATTAAAGAGGAAGTGTGCAACATTAATAATTGAGAGCTGGTGTGTATTGAGGAGCAATGCCGAGACATGCAGATTCTCAAATTGCACCGCATGCTCCAGGGGTAACGGAAAAGGATCAAATCTGATCATGTCGGATCACTTTACTCAGCTTGCGCAGCTTGTTTTCTTTCTTTCTTTCTTTCTTTCTTTCTTTCTTTCTTTCTTTCTTTCTTTCTTTCTTTCCATGCATGCACTAAACACATGTCTGACGTCTTTAAGTGGAAGGATGCAGGAGGCATTAAGAAACTGAACACCAAAAACACTCAAAGACGCTGTTTCCCTTTTAAGTCACTAAGAAAGATCTTTTGAAAGGAAGAAAAGCCACTGTGAAACTAATTAACTACATGCATGAATAATTACGTTTAAATTTAATTAATTTCTTTCATGCTTGGAAAAATACACATTTATTTAATAACATATTAGAATATTATATCAGTAATGCTATTTATCTAAGTAATAATAATTATATCATATTATTTAGTTTGTTTATTCATCATAAGAATCATAGCGACATGGCCTAATAGGATACTAGTTACGGAGATTCTGCAAATGTGGTCTGGTTAATTGACCTATAGTTAAACTTTTAGTCACTGTCCTATTCTCTTAATGTATTTATTAATGAATGATTTGAACTCGCCTGTCAGTCCCCATCTGGGTCTCGGTGGCTCTCGCCCCGGTCGCTGGTTCCACACCGGTGTCATTCTGTTCCACTGCTCGCAGTTTCATCAGTGTTTATGCAGATATAACCCCGTGAGTCTGATTCACTGCTCATACTGTCCCAGAGATGTCCGGCGGCGTTACAAAATGGTAAAAAAGTCTGTAACCATGATGAAATCAACGCGCACCTCTAAACAAGCTTTGAGGAATCCTTGAGGAATCGCGAAAGTTTAAAACAGCGCTGAATTGAAAGCACAGTGAATCGGACAGTGCGCACACGGCCAGTGTTCACTCAGACATGAGGTAACATGGGGATATCGAGAACGCATCTTTTGGAAAAGCTACGAGCGCGTTACCGGATACTCCGCATCCTGCAAGCGCGTCTCCCCGGTAACACGCAGAGAACTGAAACACACACACACACACACACACACACACACATTGTGTTTTGATGTTTAATGGGGACTCTCCAAAGACAATGATTGTTATACTGTAGGCTACAAACTGTATATTCTCTCCCCCGTACATTAACCCGACCCCTAACCTACCCATATATCACTTAGTATGATTTATAAGCCTTTTTCTTAATGGGGGCCAAAAAATGTCCCCCAAAAGGACCAGGATTTCAGATATTGACACACACACACACACACACACACACACACACACACACACACACACACACACACAAGACTGAGGTCTGTTTGACTATTGAGGAGGCCATCTCATACACTTCCACAGCTTTCATATAGCAGCTGTCCAATATCAATAATGAAGAAAAATATGTGGCCAATTTATGAGCCCCCCCTTTCCCCCATTTCAATAAGGACTCCTTAAATATCCCCAAAAGTTGGGTTTCATTGTATTATTGAGGACAAAACTTGTAGCAAAACACTCACAGTTATTATTTAAAAAAAATACTAATTAAAATTTAGTTAAAACTCTGCATTTTTTTTATCAAAGAAAATTGATTATTCTTGTATAAAATGCATATTTAACAAATTATAGTTTTAATATAATTTAATTTTATTGGCATTACTGGCACCTTTTAATTTGTTGTTTTTGTTCTTCCTGCCATGGCATAAAGAATGAGATTGAGATATAAAAGAGTACTGATGTGTAGTGAATATGATGTTGAGCATCTGTTTGGGAATATTTCAGTCATCGCCATTATTGGTGAATTTGGTACAGATGCATTGAAAGAAATTCTCTGCCTTATTATTTCACACCCACTCACCACTTCATTCGTTGCCTTCTTCACCGTGGTTTAAGATAATTGAACTTCCCGAGACTTTTCACTTTGTCTCCGCAGGTCTCCCAGTATGGCTGTATTACCATGGTTACTGTTAACACAGCAGTCCTGCTTTGTGTCTATGTTTGCATTAGGATGGCTTTGCTGGCCTTTGCTGTGTGTGTATGTGTGTGTGTGTGTGTGTGTGTGTGTGCAGCTGTAGATGGGTTGTGTAAATGTGTCCATTAGAGGGCAGTGTGTGTTAGACAGAAGTGGGGTATGGAGGAGCTTTGGGTGATAGGCAGACTCGGTTTAATAGGTTGTCCTACACATATGCCCAACTCAGTGACAAAACAAGCACAAAAAGCGGTGGTTTACAGTGAATTTAAAACAGTTAAGAGGCGTTGTACGACACTTACTATTCTGTTCTGTATATTTTTTTATTTAAAAAGAAAAAACAAATGCTATGTGTATGTGTAAAAATAGCTGTGCTGTGCTTTATCTATAGTCTTTGGCTAGACTAGTCTTCGGCTGTTGCCAGAGGCAGCCATTGCAATTCAGAGGCCCTGTCCCGTACCATAACCTCATCATCTGCAGAGAGAAACTGCCACTCAGAATACACACATAATGAAGGACGTTGTAATGATTTATATCAGTGTTCCTCTGTCCTGTCCCGTGTTCAGCAGTTCCCCGTTATGTTGATTAGTCTCCCCAGTTGTTTCTGATTAGCCACACCCCCTTGTTATCTTGTTGTCTGTCTGTGTATTTAAGCCCTGTGTTTAGTTTAGTCTTTGTCAGTTCTTGTTTATTGTTGCACCATTGCGGTTGTTCTGTTCCCCGAGTCTCAGTCCTGAGTTTGTGCTTGTATATGTGAAGTTTTGAGTTTATTTAATAAAAGACTACTGCACGTGGATCCTGCTTCCTCCTCTGCTTCAACCAAAGACGTAACAGACGTAAAGCCATCATAGGAGATTGTGAAGATATTTCACTGGAACTTGGTCTTCATCTATATCGTGTTCAATGTCAATTGTTATTTATTAATGTATTCAGCTAACAACTGTTATTAGAGCTCTGTCATTTTTGCTACAATCTGCCATGTCAATAAAAAAATTAAAGTACATGAACAAGAACATGCTGTTTTTTTTATTTTTATGTAAAACCCAAATAGAGGCAACAAGATATGAGACCATGCAGGCAGATATGGGCAAAAAAACAATATTAATAAATAATTTAAAAAAATAATATTAATATTAATAATATGAAGATAATATACTAATAGTAATGAAAATAAATGTTGAAATGGTTATTTATAACACCATTAAGGTTCTGTATAGCACTTTCAAAGTGTGGTTCATGGTTCTTTATGGAACCTTATAAAAAGGGTTAGAACCCTAACTGAACTGCTATTGTTACAAGCCGAAGAACCCTAATTTGGTACTGTTTAGAACAGTTTTCTTAAGAGTAGTTCTAGACTAAATGTGAGCATGCATTTACTAATCTCACTTGCACAAAAAAAGATTCAGTATTCCACAGTAAAAAATCTGTGAAATGCAAAATCAGAATACTATGCAAACCTCCAATAATTAGGCTAAATATGTTAAATAAAACAAATATTTGTTTGCATTTATTCTCACTTTACTGACCAATGTACTTGTTGCTGACCTTCGATGATTCAGTTAAACTATAAGCAAAAATTACTTTTAAGCTTTCTTGAAGTGTCTTCTCCTACGATCCAGAAGGGCAGCACAGCGAGGTTTGCTTGAGCTGCGCCCTCAACTGCACGGGTGTGAATTTGCATTTCCTTCAGCCTTATTTCAATTTTAGTGTGAAAGGTCCTTTAAATTCAGAATATATCTTTTTCGTTATAAAAAAAAAAAAAAAAAAAAAAAAAAAACAAGCCCAGCCCTGCAGGTGAGAAAAAGTAACGTAACTTTCCTTAAAAAAGTAACTTTGTAACAGGTTTATGTACAACGGCTCTGGAACGCGCCTCAACCAAAGAACCAATCAGAATCAAGGACCATCCTTTTATAAAATGTATTTATTTTGCTGTGCTGATCATAGTCACGCAGGCCAACAACGTGTGCCTTACAATTTAATTTACATTATGAATTTTAATATTTGGAGGGACAATGATGAAACATTTAACAGAACGTTACATAAATAGATTAAATTTACGTTAGTTAAATTGCTTATTAATACATTCAGAAAAAAATGGTACAAAAGTCGCCACTCGGGCAGTATCATTTGTACTAATATGTACCATTTAGGTAATAATATGTACACTTCAGGTACTAATATGCAACTTTTTAAAGCTTATTAAGGTACAAAGAAGATTTCTTTTTGAAAGGTTAAGTTTTTGTATGTGTTTTTTTTTTTAGTTCGCGTGACGGGGAAACCAATAACCATATCAACAATACACCGATTTCCATTCAGTATCGGACAAGTAAGTACTATCTTTTTTATCACTTACATTATAGATTCACACTTCATAAATACATAAACGTCTTTAAGATATTAGACGGTTAGCTTGTGCTGAGCGCTACACGACATTTGTGATGCACGTGACGAACCTCAACTCGACAGATCTTCTAAACGTGGACCAAATCATCGACTGAGGCGCACATTGTATTTTGCTTAATGCTTTATTTTTCATAGTTATTAACAATTAGCAGACCCCCATGTTAAAGACATGACTCAATGCAAAATAGTATTTTGATGATTGATGATTGATGATTACATGAATGCTGCTGACCAGAATTTAACAACATGCCAACAAGACATGTTGGTACTTATGGCAGAATTTGTATTTGTGACCTGGGTTTTGTGTGTTTGAGACTTGGACTTTGATTTCATGACCTGAGTAAAAGGGGTTTGCTCAATCTCTGTCTGTCTGTCTCTCTCTCTCTCTCTCCCTCCTCCACCACCTGTTTGTGTCAAACGTCAAACACATGAACTCTGCATGCATACCATGTTTAGTCACACATTTGTGTTGGGTTAGACACATGGCAGTCAACTGTGTGTGAGTGTGTGTGTTCAAATACCAAGTATACAAAGGTGAAACCCCACATATTATAAATCATTCCAGAGAAGAGGGGTGTTACAACACATAAGGTTCTATCAACAATCCCTTTGAACTGAACTGTATTTCACAATATGTGGTTTGCATGTATAATACAAGCTTCCAGCGTCAATGTGAGAAACCGTGAGAGCTGGAATAGAGTACTTATAACTCAGTGAAGTACAAATTGTCTTTGCTTTTCCAACTGGAATACGAATTTAGCCTATTTAAAGGGATAGTTCACCCAAAAATGAAAATTCTGTCAATTACTCACCCTCAAGTTGTTACAAACCTGTATGAGTTTCTATCTTCTGTTGAACACAAAAGAAGATATGTTGAAGAATGTTAACTTAACAGTCGTTGGACCCCATTGACTTCCATAGAATGGGGGGAAAAAACATGAGCTGTTTGGTTACCGACATTCTTCAACATATCTTATTTTGTGTTTATCAGAAGAAAGAAATGCATACATACATGCATATATTACTCTAATACTATTGGGTATTTTATATGGCATTTTAACTATAAATTACCAAATTTCTTTTTGCAGATTCACTTCTTTTTTTTTTGGAGCATACAATTCTGGAGGATATTTATAACACACACCATCCGAATGCTTTCACCGTGACAGGACACACCTGCAGTAGCTACGATTTATGGGAGATTTATCTTGCAGTTATAATACAATTCAGCGGTAATTGTTCAAAGTCAGTTGATAATAATGAGCAGATTAGTTTGGGAATCGTATGATAGCTGTAAAGATAATGAAATATAAATATCTGGGAGAGGTGAAAGAGAAGAGGGTGTGTGTCTGTGTGTATTTGTACGTGCTCAAACAGATGCAAGTTAGAATGTTTGCTCATATCACGTCATGTTCCCACCGGAGAACGATGAGGACAAAACGAATCCTAGAACATTTCCTCCAAGCAATCCTTTAAAGAAATGAACTGGGATCTGTAGATTGTACCGGTAGTTGTTGTTAAAATAGCTATTTTAGTATTTAGGTATATACTTTATTTTGAATGATTTTTCAATTTTTGAAACTCATTTTGTTACACTCCTAAAAATAAAGGTTTCAAAAGTTTTTTTTAGCAGTAATGCCATAGAAAAACCTTTTGTTTTAATTCTCTAAAGAACCTTTCAATAAACCTTTCTTTAAAATAACAATTTTTCTTAGTCTGAAGAACATTTTAAGAACCTTTTTCAACTGTAAAGAAACTTTTATGCAATGAAAAGGTTCCATGAATGTTAAATCAAAGATTCAAGAACCTTTAATTTGAAGAGTTAAATCTTTAATTTATAGTTTTCAGTTTATGCACTTGTAGCACTTCAATCTATTTATTTCATTTATTTAGTTGCAAAGGCAACATTATCATTTTTTTCAAATCTAATATTTATTTTTTATTTCAGTTACCTAAAAACTTCTCACTGTAGATTTAATACGTTTTCTTTGAGTTTGATCAAAAAGAGTTTTACCTAAAGGGAAAAAAAATGGGAGAAAAATCAATACTTTTGCATTTTCTCGAAAAAAATATGTGTGCGTTCCACTGAGAAACTTTGCATTCGCTCGTTTTCCATGCGAACGCAGAGTTTCTCAGTAGAATGCAAATCACCACGTCCCTTTAGGAGCTCCGTAGGGTGTAGACTCTTAAATTCATGAATTTAGCATTTCTTGGTGTTGTTTTTTTTTTACAGATCTGTTCCTGGCTTTTTCTTAAAAGCTGTTGTTGGTCAGAAGAATCTGTGTGCACCAGATGTCTGACGTTCATGAACAGCTGCTCACGTTACAAACTCTAAAAAATTCAAGAGTTCAGCATTAACCCTAGACCTTATTGCGTGCAAATCCTGGCATTCAGACCCTTCATGCTGTTGCACACACACACATATGCTCAAACAATTGTCCGTTCTTGCAATGCAAACACTTGTAAACTCAGCCTTGCGGCTCAGAGGATGGGCCGGGGGAATGTTTAGCGACACTGGTGCAACGATTCGGTGATTATTGGACAAACAGCATCTGATACGACTCGATCTTCACTGCCTCTTACTGAGCAGAACGACCAAACACAGTCAGTCAAAGAGTGTAGAGGCTGGAAGAGCGAGTCCTCTGACATAAGGTCATGTCCTCAGAGGCTTGTAAAAGAGAGAGAGAGAGAGAGAGAGAGAGAGAATATGGCCTGACTCTGCATGGTCCCAATATCAATCACTCCTCCCCCCCCGTCCTCGCTGCGCTCTCTCGCTCTTTCTCTCTCTCTCCAGGCAGATGAATGAATGTCTTTGCATTAGAAAATACTTGTGATGTTTCTCATTTATAAGTTGCTTTGGATGAAAGCGTCTGCTAAATGAGTGCATGATAAATGTAACTAACAAAATTTTTCAATCAACATATTTCTCAAAAAGGCATTCATTTGGTTTTAAACTACAAAGCGTGTTCAAAATTAAAGGCAATACATCCACTAAAATTAGACCACTTGGTTAAGAGTCATTGCAGAAACTGGTTTGACTTTCAAATGCAATGAAATTTTCATAAATGTTTAAGTAGGGTTTGATGCACAATCATAACAGGTATTGAATGATATTAGAGATTAACAATATGGGTCGGTTTTGGGTATTTAATTATTAATGCTCTTTTCCTCTATTTTTATACGTTTAGATTACCTGTGCCGCCACTTAAAGTTAATCTTTAAAACACTTACAATTTCATTGAAATGTTATTTTAGCACATCTCAAAATGAATATCCATTTTAAATTTGTACATCAGAATGTTGTGATCAAACAGTAGACGGTAGCCATTGACTTCCATTGTCAGATTACTAACTCTCTTTAAAATATCTTCTTTTGTGTTCAACAGAAGAAAGAAACTCATTCAGGTTGGGAACAACATGAGGGTGAGTAAACGATGATAAAATGTTCATTTTCGGGTGAAATATCCCTTTAATTTTGCACAGTTCCTCAACCTCCTTGTCTTTCTTTCTTCTATTGTTCTTAATGGATTGTCCTACAATTCCCATCTCCCCATCTCCCTGCCTCCCCCCCCCCTGCCTGTCACTCATCTCTCCTCTTCTCTCCGGCTTTGCTCCTCCCTCTTTCACCCCCCAGGCTTGTAGTGATGACATCACAAACAGCAGTTATAAATCGGCCAGTAAGATCGCAGAAGCTCAGTTGGTGCTGTCTTGCCCTCCTCTCTCACCCACGCCGTGTTTCTTTCTTTCTCACTCTCTCATTCTTCTGCTCTCGTTCTCTCACTCAGCTCCAAACATGGCAGACGTCTTTGTTGGTACATGGAACTTAAAGGAGAGCAAGAATTTCGATGACTACATGAAAGCCCTCGGTGAGTAGTGTGTGTGTGTGTGTGTGCTTTACAGCTAGATGTAGGGTGTGTGCCTTTTGATGCAAGTGAGCACATGTAGTTTGGGTGTGTGTTTCTGATTCTTTCAGAGTGGGAAAGGGGATCTGAGACGCATTCACTGTGCAAGGTGCATGTGTGTGTGTGTTTAAGATGGAGTGCAGATGGTGCAGGGAAGGTCTTTCTCGATGAACCTCTCTTACACACACACACACACACACACACACACACACACACACACACACACACGTGCTCTCACGCACAACCACATCCATGCCACACTGATGACTATACAGAGCAACTGCTGTTGTCTTGTATAAAATACAATGAGCCCTTTATTTTGCCATTGAGCCTTGATATTTTGTTACACGAAACTTATGGAAATATCTGTCTTTAGAAGCTTGTAAGTCTTCTTTTTTTTGGCCAGTTGCGTAGGATTTTGTATCTTATAAAGTAGTGTTGAGTGAGTTGTGGGGGAGCTGTGATGGGGGGTGTGAATCAATCAGTGTGCATCTGTATGAAAAGAATAGAGGGAAGGAGGGAGGAAAGTGTGGGTGAGACAAAGTGGGTGATTTTTTTTTTTTTTTTCTTTTTTTTTCTTCTTCTTCTTCTTACTCCCTTCTGACTAACTGGTTTCAAATTCACTACTCTTGAGTGAACTGCAATGAACCCTGATTTCCTGCCCTTTATCTGTGGTTGGAGAAGAACACGTCTGCGTTCACAGTCATACTCCCTCTCAGTATTTGCTGAACAAATCAATAGTAATCGCTGCATTCTCCCAAAAGCGAATGTTTGCTGATGATTTGACCATTTTGACCGTTCCAGAGTTTGGTTATTTGCAGAGATGTGTTCAATTGTGACTAACCACTGAATATTAATGCAATCTTCGTTTAATTATTAATATTCTGGCCTTAAGCTATGCAGGTGCTCTTTCCTTATTAGCATTTTTGTGAATAAATTGTGGCTTTTTTTAGACATATCTTTAATAGTAATATTTAAAATATATATAAAATCAAGGACTTTATTTCTAACTTTTAGTTTTTAGCTTCTTCAGAGTGCATGACCATTTTTAAAAACAACTTTGCGTCTTAAAATATATTTAAGAGCTTTAATTAAACCCTTTAGTGTTTGTTGTACATTACATAGATGCATTACAATCTTTAAAAGTATCTTTGCTTCTTGAGGTTGTCCATGTGAACTCCTCTGCATGTGCATTGTTGAAACAGCTTCATACTTGTTACTGAAAGTGTGTTTGTTTATCAGGTGTGGGCTTTGCCACGCGTCAGGTTGGCAGTATGACCAAACCCACAACCATCATTTCCAAGGAGGGCGACGTCTTCACACTTAAGACCGTCAGCACTTTCAAAAGCACAGAAATCAACTTCAAACTGGGAGAGGAATTCGACGAGACCACTGCCGATGACCGTGCAGTCAAGGTGCTAAAATCTCACACGTTAGTCTCACTTACATTAGCCCTGTGATTTGAGACTCGCCTGAGGCACGGATAATTTCACGACTGACACGTTATGAATTGGGCAGTTAAGATAAGTCTTGGATGACACAATAGGGTCTTGTTGATGGCAAACAAGAGCCTCTTAGAAGCCCCAATGAGAGATTGACCCGTCCCGTGACATTCGTCGGGTCAATCATTAATGTAGGCTTAGAAGCGCTAGTCATCGTTGCTCCCGGGCAGCAAGAGGGAAAAAATGAGATCGTATTCAATGCTTATCTTATTCCCTTTACTCTTGTTTTTCTCCAGTCCTTGATAACTTTAGATGGAGGCAAATTGGTTCACGTTCAGAAATGGGACGGCAAAGAGACGACCCTGGTCCGAGAAGTCAGCGACAACAGTCTCACTCTGGTCAGTATAGTGTGTATTTACAGTAAGTGCCTTTTTGGCTGAGAACATGATTATAAGAACAGTCAGCAAAAGCATAACCGGTTCTGCTTCCTATTTAGTAATTACTTTTGTCAGTATTTATGGGTGTTTGACTGCATGAATAATTATATCAACAGACCAACCTTTTTCTTTTATTAACAGACACTGACACTTGGCGACGTTGTCTCCACACGACACTATATAAAGGCGGAATAAAGAGAAACTTCATTCGCAACCTGTTCTCATCAACGGTCATGTACATTTCCAGTGTTTTTTCCTGTAGTGTTAATGTGTCTCATTTGCACCGTTCCTCAAACACTGAAAGAAATCCAACTTCATACCTCCAGATGTCTGTATATGATATCTTATTCTGGATATGTGTTATGCCTCTGCAGTCAGTGTTCTGTCATATGCCTTTGGATTACTAATAAATATGACATTTGCTCCAAATTCTCCTTGTGCTATTTATTGTGTCAACATTTCAATAAAGCGCTCCAGTGCTGTAGCTTGTGTGTTGTGATTTTCCAAAAGGACGGTTATATTTCCGTGAGGTGTTTCTAATTTAAGCATGTTCCCGTGTCTGCTGGCTGACGTTGTGTGTGTTCTATATCGAGCGCGTGGGTCTGTGTGTTTCTGGGTGAAGGGTCATTCAGAGGTTGTGCAGTGAACCTTTTAACCTTCACACAAGAAGCCAGTCTCTTTCAATGGTCAAATTCTTTTTAATATGAACACAAAAAAAATAAAATACACTCCAAAATTGACCAGATACATTTAAATCTGGATAAACCCGCAAATAAACGACATGCGCAAGTTTGAATCGATTTGCAAAGCAAAATTACTTGGCCTTGTGTTTGTGTTTCTTGTGTTTTTTCTTCTTGTCCGAGTGTGTGTGTGAATGCTTCGGCCGTTTGGCATCTTCAGCGCCGCTATCAGATGAAGAACTGTCTCTTTTCTTCTCTTTCTTTTTCTTCTTCTCTTTCTTTGCCTTCTTTTCCTGCATGAAAAAGGGGCATCATGAGCATGCAAATGAAAGACGGATGAAGTATTGCAGAATTTGGCAGTAAGTGAGCAAGAAGGTTACACAACCGCTTGCAGCCAGCGTGTCATCTGGTGCAATCATTTGGGTGTCAGGGGTGTGTCCGCACCTTTTTACGTTTCTGGGGCTCTGACTGGGTGTTCTGGTTGCTGGTCGGCGGCTCCTCCTCCTCTTCCGGCACTAAACTGTACTGCAGGCCAGGCTTAGAGAAGCAGTCCTTTGCAAAGTGACCTTGCATGCAAACATACATGCACATCATTATTTAGAACATGAACACTGTCATAACAGGTGTTAAGGGATTACACATGCAACCTGCAAATGAAGACTGTGAAAGTGACACACTTATTGAGTGTGTATGAAATCCAATTAAAAGTGTTTGCTGTAATATACACTAGTTTGGGGACATTTACATTAGACAACATTTTAAGTAAATGCTATTCTTTTGAACTTTCTACTCAAAGAGTCCTGAACAAATGTATCAAGATTTCAAGCAGCACAACTGTTTTCAACATTTATAATGATTTAGAATTTCTAAAAGATCACGTGACACTAAAAATGCTGAAAATTCAGCTTTGCATCTTTGCATTTTAAAATATCTTCAACTAATAAAGTTATTTTAAATTGTAATATTTCACAATATTACACTTTTTACTGTATTTTCGATCCAATAAATGCAGCCTTGGTGAGTAGAAGAGAGTTCATTCTAAACAGACCACAAACTTTTAACTATTGCAGAAACACTTATGCTTTAAATAAATATTAGTCACATCATGACTAACATCGTCCTTCATATAATCTAAGCTATAGTGTTTTTTCAGCAGATTTGTCTTAGTTTTCCCCAAACATGTACTCAAGTCAAAGTAGTGACGAAATACATAATGATTTTCATTTGGCTAAATCTTGTTGAGATAGCATTTCAGTTGAGCTTGCGATAAAATCAGGCAGTCTGTCAAAGGGTCATGGGTCTAATGTGCACTAGAATTGGGTCAGGTTGACACAACCTGGAGTTTCATACCAATGCATCCACACTTTTTGCATGTGGTGTTGAGCACAGCCTCCAAGGTGATCCTCTGCCCGGTGTGATCTCTGAACCGTCCCCGGCGACGCTCGTCCTGTCTGAGTGAACAGCATTCATTTACGCATATAATTACTACTATATGGCCTGGTTTCACAGATAGGGCTTAGATTAAGCCTGTTCAATTAGGGCATTTAAATGGATACTTCACCGATTAGCATTAAGCGTTGTATCAGTAGAAACCCGGTAGTATTTTCAAGTGACCGTGCTTCCCTCCCTCATGTCCCCCTGAGACGAGAGATTTCTGTATTGTGTGTCTGGGAAAAAAACTCATATGACGCAAAAATCGTCATTTAGCTCATCAGAGGCTCTTTTGTCCAGAGTCGAGAGACTCCAGCCAGTAGGAGGAGCTCGTTCCGCATGTCTTCAACCCGCCCATAGGGGGATCTCATGATAAAACGCCGTCTTTTCGAGTCGACTAGTAGCCTAGTTGTATAATTTCTTCCGATACTGCCCTCTGTAACCGGTAGGCGTGACTTGAGAGTGGCCTTGTAGGGCAGCGAAGCAAGTGCATTCTGGGAGTTGTAGTCTTTCATCCACATGAGCCAAAAATACATTTTCTGGCTTTTCTCAGTCTAGAAGGCACCAACTTCAAAAATGATTTCACATTTCTACTACATAAATGACCCAATTTAAATACACATTAATCTTTCCAGCGGTGAAATATCCCTTTAAGTGGCTTTTTATAAGCGTGCCTTAGAAAAACACATTACTGATGTGCATCTTGAGACAAAACATTGGCATTTACATATTTTAAGATATGCCAGTGCAAGTTGCTTTCAGTTAAAACAGCTCAAACATGCATTTTAGGCTGCGTTCCAGTCCACTTTTAGACACGCACTTGCGATCTTCCCTAAGCACTTCCCCTCGGGGGAATCCCTGCTGCCATTTTGAAGTGCGTTCCACTTTGTGAAGTGGACGAGGGAAGTTTATATGGACAGACCCTCGTTCCCTCGATTTTGACCGAGGGAGCGAGTCTACTTCAAATGTACACTTCAGGCACCTATTATGTCCCACAATGCAGTACGATTGTGACGTCGTCAAAGATTGTCTAATCACCACCACAACAGACAACTCTATGATATATTAATTATATTTTTTATTTTATTTAAAACAACCCAAACACACCTAAACATTTGGATGCTGCATTAAACAAATTCTTAAAGGGAAAAAAATGTAAATAATAAATCAACTCCATAGCTGATTCCAAGTGATCAAGGGCTTAGGACGTTCCAATTCAGCCCATTGCAGTTTCCGCCAGTAGTGGGCACTCGTGCAACGTAAGCAATGACGTACATCCGAGTGAACGAGACGGAGGGAAGTTAGCGAGTGAAGGGCATGACAATTTTGGACTGGAACGCAGCATTAGTCTGGGACTAGACTTCAGTCTTGTCTGTGAAACCAGGGGTATTTAACCTACTATAAATACAGCACTCATGTACAATACATCCACTCACTCTGCCATGACGTTGTTGGGGTCTAGGTCCCGCCCAGTGCCTTGATTGACAGATTTCATAGAGAAGGACAGTTTGATTTTATCATCTTTCATCTGATAGTGGATAGAAAACAAAAAGCACTATTAAAAAAATATATATAACTGCATTATAAAAGACACTAAATTAATCACAGCTGCATGTCAAATTATAGTATCAATTTCACTTTTAGTGTTGGTATATCAGTGTTGTAATTGAATGTACCTCCGTGCCAATGACTTTTATCCACACTTGCTCCCCTACATCAACTATTTCAGATGGGTTTTCCACCCGACAGGATGACATCTCACTCTTATGAACCAGACCTGAAACACAAATACACATGAGTTATTATGTGTGTATTCATATTCGTTGTTTTAAAGGGATAGTTCACCAAAAATGAAAATTCTGTCATTAATTATTCACCCTTATGAAGATCAAAACAAATGAAGGTCTTTTTGATTAAATCTGAGAGCTTTTTGTCCCTCCATTGACAGCTACGCAACTAACTAATCCATTTGAATTGACTGGTTTAGTCCAAATTTTCTGAAGAAACTCAGAAAACAGATTGGATTTAGGCTTTTATTCATATACAAACACCAACTCAAACATCAGTGGTGGTAAACGGAAGCTCAAGCACGATCACATGATGTGCGAGAACCAATGAGGTTCATTCTCGCGTTACGCAGCACGTTTGAGCTTCTGCAAGAACCAATGAAGTTTGTTCTCGCTTTTCAAGCAGGTTCGGTTGAGCTATTGTTTTTGTTCGCTGATCAAAATCTTAATTTCAATCTGTTAAGAACATATAAAGCGATCGTGTCTCTTCAGAAATTCATATTCGTATGGATTAGTTTTACGATCTCTTTATGAACTTATGAAGTGTCAAAGTGGTAGTTGCGTAGCTGTCAATGGAGGGACTGAAAGCTCTCGGATTCAATCAAAAAAGATCTTCATTTGTGTTCTGAATATAAACGACAGTCTTACGGGTTTGAAACGAGTAAATAATGACAGAAGTTTCATTTTTGGGTGAACTATCCCTTTAAATGAGAGTAACTATCCAACTTTACCTTGTTTTCTGTATCCTGCAATCTTCACAAAAGCGCCGTATGTTGTAACAGACACTACCTAAGTACATAAGAAATGGGAGATCAGTAAAAGGATATTTGATGTGATTTTTAAGATTCTGCACGTTTACTCTTAGATCTAACCTCTCCCTTCAGAATGCTGTACATTGGTGGAATCCCATCCAGACCGGCTGGCTCTCTCGCCCACTCCTCTTCCATCACTCCTGCAGAGGTACACATGTAGAAAACAAAGTGTATAAAACAAATCCAGCCATTGACCACTGCATCTGAAGACGGCAGTCAGTGCTTATGTGATGCACGTGATGAGTACATGAACTTACCAGATGGGTTCAGATCGAGGACCCTTTACTGTAATTTGAAAGCAATCTATAAGTAAACTGCAATATGCACGTGCTAAATTGCCGCAGTTAATTGCAAAAATATTTTTTAATCCCGATAAAATATGGTAAAATGTAAATGATGCCAGACACGTCACTCCATAATACACTAAAAAACATCACAACGCAAAACGTAAATACATGTATAGCATTACACTCTTCTTGTTTGAAAGCGATCTATAAGAAAATTCCAATATGAACGTGCTAAATAATCGCAGTTTAAATTCCAAAAATCTTCATCCGATGAAAATATTGTACATTTAGTTATTGACAGACACGTGACTCCACAATACACTACAAAAACATCACAACGCTAAACGTAAACACATGCAGACCATTAACGTTACACTCCTCTTTTAGTTGTTTGGATGACGACACATGAGTTCCGTGAGTGAGAGTGTATTTTCTTCCGGTTCAGATATTTAACAGTAACCAATAAGACCGCGATGTGCGTGAGTCAGCCAATCAGAAGGCTTCGTGATACCGGATGTGTTTTACTTGGGCGAGCGTGTGTTGCTCGATGGTGGTGGGAAGCTCGGAATACTCATTCATTTGAAAGAAGTTCGCAGTTTTGAAACCTTTTCATTTATTGTTTCGTTTATTTATCACAACAATGATCGAACCGAAGAAGCGCGGTCTCGAGATGGCGGTCGTTCCCGTCGGTGTGAAGAGACCCCGGACTGAACTGGTGTCTGCAGCGCAGTCCCAACAACTCTCGGCTATGGTAAAACCGAGAGCTGATTTAGAGTTAATAAACTAGCTTTTGCTTATAGATGTATATACGCTGCCTATGCTGCAGTAGTGGGGCTTTGATTCACTGATTCGAATCTTTTGAATCAGTTCACCAAGTGGATTTGTTCAGTGAATCATTCTGGAGGTTACTTTGTTACGGCAATGCAACGGTTACGTTGTTTAATTGACATTATACATTCACTTTCATTCCAGTCAGTGGAAATATCGAACAATTATGCAAACAGAAAGAAAGCAACTACAGAAAGAAAGAAAGAAAAAGCACCAGGGGTTGTTGTAATAATAATATAAGCGTGTATATAAATAACAAATAATACTTTGTAAAGCTCACAAACGTTTAAAGTCTTTATTAACTTTCTTAAACAAAGAGTCTCTAATGCTGTCTATGTACAGCCAAACTTCAGTCAACAAAACCTTTAAAGTTTTTTGTTTTGTTTTTTTATTAGGTCTACTAATCTTGCATTTATGAATGTGACATTTGGTTAAAAATACAAGTACACTAATTAAATGAAGGCACTTTCATCTCTTTATAGTATTCAGTGAAGCTAAAACGTGGAAGAGGTCTTGAACACTGAATACTTTAATTGATACACTCATATGTCACATCATAATATTGTTACGACAATAAGTGATGACAAGTAGTATGAGCGAGTCAATCGTTCACAACTGAAACCAGTCTTTTTTATCAGTGTTGTAATTAATCACTCTAATTTAATTAATTTTCCCTTTGAACAGCAAAGTAAGAGATTACTCTTATTTTTTTTGTAATTTAATTACAGTTTACTTCTGATGTAATTGCATAAAATACTGTATAGACTATAGAACAATTCTATATAAAACAGTGGATTTAACATCAAAATTTAATGTTAAAATATATATTTTAAATGTAACCGTCTCCCTTTACTTACTTGGGTCAGTTCAAGAATAATTTATGCAATTTTATATTATTATTTACTTGAAAGAATCAAAAGTGCAGTGTCATGCTTATCCTTGTCAAGGTTGATATATATGGGATTTGGAAAGTAATAAGTAATCCAATCCTTTTTAGAGAGAGTAATTAGTACATTAATCTAAATGTTAAAGATGTAATTACTTTTTCAGAGTAACTTACCCAACACTGCTTGTTATCCTTTATTGCAGTCTGTGTGTATACAAATCTACCATAATAGATACATACTTCCCTCACCAATGACAACATTAATAAAGAACATTCACGCGCTTCAAAAGGTAGAGACTACAGTACACGAAAACATTAGTGCATGTAAGCGAACGAGAAGGATTTGCGTCACCTAAAAGGCTAGTTCAAAATCGATTTCATCTGCAGTCGAATGATAGGGGGGCTTCATCATCCTTGAGTATTTCTAACAGCACCTGCATAAACACTCATCTGTTTGTGTTAATGTCAGGGTCCCCCCCGCAGCTCCAGTCTGCAGGCTCCCATAATGCTGCTCTCGGGTCACGAAGGTGAAGTTTACTGCTGCAAGTTTCACCCCAATGGAGCCACACTAGCCTCTTCTGGATATGACCGCCTCATCTGTGAGTCGCATGACTTTTACTATTTTATATTATTATTATATTGATTTGGTTTTGTTGATTATGTCTGATTGTTATGTTCTTGTAGTGATGTGGAACGTCTATGGAGAATGTGAGAATTATGCCACGCTTAAAGGCCACACTGGAGCTGTGATGGAGCTTCATTATAATACGGACGGCAGGTGCGTTTGTGGGACAAAAAAAAAGCTTCCTGTAGCATTTACACTCTCAAAAATAAGGGTATAATGCCATAGAAGAACCATTTTTGGTGGAACTTTAAGGGTTAGTTCACCCAAAAATGAAAATTCTGTCAGTAATCACTCATGTTGTTCCAGCCCCGTAAGACCTTCGTTCATCTTCAGAACACAAATGAAGATATTTTTTATTAAATCTGAGAGCTGTCTCACTCCTCCATAGGCTTTTCTGTAAATGAAACTTGTCGGCCCAGAAAGTTAGTAAAGAAAGACAATGTTTAAAATAGTCCAAGTGACTACAGTGGCTCAATCTTAAGTTTATCAAGCGACGAGAATACTTTTTGTGCGCCAAAATAACGACTTTATTCAACTCTTCATTTTCTTCTGTGTTTCTGTGAGTGAGTTCACGTAGTGTAACAGCGCAGCGCTTCTGGGTTGTACGTCAGAACGTAGGCTCGCTATTGGCCGACGCTGGTCAGTGTGTGATGCGTGTGATACTGGCTTGTTTTTGCACACAAAAAGTACTCTCGTCGCTTGATACACTTATGGTTGAGCCACTGTAGTCACTTGGACTATTTTAAACATTGTCTTTATTAACTTTCTGGGCCGACAAGTTTCATTTACAGAGAAGCCTATGGAGGAGTGAGACAGCTCTCAGGTTTAATCAAAAATATCTTACTTTGTGTTCTGAAGATGAACGAAAGGCTTACGGGGTTGGAACAACATGAGGGAGAGTAATTACTGACAGAATTTTCATTTTTTTGGTGAACTAACCCTTTAAAACAGGGTTTCTCAAACTCGGTCCTGGAGGGCCGCTGTCCTGCACAGTTTAGCTCCAACCCTGATCAAACACACTTAGCTGTGAGTTTCTAGTGATCCTGAAGACGCTGATTAGCTTGCTCAGGTGTGTTTGATCAGTGTTGGAGCTAAACTGTGCAGGACAGCGGCCCTCCAGGACCGAGTTTGAGAAACACTGCTTTAAAAGAACCTTTTTTTTTTTCTTAGTAAAAAGCTAAAGAACCTTTTTCCACTATAAAGAACCTTTTTTGCAATTCCATGGATGTTAAAGGTTCTTTATGGAACCAAAGAACCTTTATTCTTGAGAATGTACACTTGCGTTTATGAAAGAATAATGCATACGGTATATATCACATCCTCAGTGTGTGTGCTTGTGTCTTCCAGTCTGCTGTTCTCAGCCAGTACAGACAAGACCGTATGCGTGTGGGACAGTGAGACTGGGGAGCGTGTGAAGCGTCTGAAAGGTCACACATCCTTCGTGAACTCATGCTTTCCGGCGCGGCGCGGCCCACAGCTGGCCTGTACAGGCAGTGATGATGGAACTGTAAAGGTAAACATGACACCAGTCAACCCCCGAGTCTAGACTGGAAACCCACGAGAAGTCTTTGACATGTCTCGACCTTTTGAATCTTAAACAAAAAACTCAAATGCGTTTTCAATCTGGCTCAGGATATAGTCAAAATGGCCTAGTTTGAATATGGCCTGGTTCGTGTCCCAAACCCAATCTCTCTTTAAGTCAAAATCTCCACTATCATAGTCTCTCTAGTATAAAAAGGCAAATAGCTAATCAATAGGAGTGTAACAATATATCGTGTCTCAATATATCATAATATAAAAATGCAACGATCGTGGATAGTGACAAACTGTATTGTGAATAGTTCACCCAAAATATGAGAAAAGAATTCAAGTTTTCAGAGTTTTAGTGTCAATACTACATCAAACTACTATATTTAATGTTGAATATAATGCAAAGGGAGAATATTTGTGGGTCCTGATAATGCCAAATATCTTATGTTGCCTTATGTTACTTAAAAAGTGGCTTACTTTATTTTAAATATATCTAGTCAGTGACACTGCAAGCATATTCGTCTAAAATAATTCTGTATTTTCAGCTTCAGAATCATGAATATTTTTATCCTGGTGTCATTATTGTCCTGTGCTTTGGGTCATCAGCACCAAGTCAAAGCCAATTAATTTACACCTCAGTGTAATTTCAAATTTAGATTTGAATCAACAGTAAAAAAATGTGTTAACCTTTTATCAGATGTCTTGGAGTATCGCAATAATATTGTATCATGAGTTCAGTATCATGACATGAGGGTATCGTTTCACCCCTGCTAATCAATCAAATAAAGTTTGCCGTCTGCATTATGATAGTTGTTACAGTGAGCCTTTAGGTTGTTGCTCATGAGTGTTCAGATGGTCTAAAAGTGTCCTTGGTTCCTCTTTGTTCATGTGTTATTGTAGCTGTGGGACATCAGGAAGAAGGCCTCTGTTCACACGTTCCAGAACACGTATCAGGTTCTCAGTGTGACATTCAATGACACCAGTGACCAGATCATCTCAGGAGGCATCGACAACGACATAAAGGTCTGTGCGCAACAAAGACTCTTCTGGGCTTTTTTGCCTCAGTGCTTCTGAATGTTTGTTTATTCTTGTCTGTGTGTGTGTGTCTATTGCTGCAGGTGTGGGATCTCAGACAAAACAAACTGATTTACAGTATGCAGGGTCATGGAGACTCTGTGACCGGTCTGAGTCTCAGCGCAGATGGATCATACCTGCTGTCTAACTCCATGGATAACAGCGGTAAGCTTAAATGTGTGTGTGTGTGTGCGCTTGTACAAACATAGTGACCCTAAACTTTTGAGTGGTGGTATATGTGTACCTGTTATTAATGAGTTTATGACTGTTTGCCTACATCTGCTGATGTTTTCTGTGTTTGAAACAGTGCGTGTCTGGGATATCCGTCCATTTGCACCAAAGGAGAGGTGTGTGAAGATCTTTCAGGGAAACGTCCATAACTTTGAGAAGGTAAGCCCAATTCTCTTTGTATATATTTGCAAAAAAAAAAAAAAAAGATTACCTTATTTTATAGTTCTTATGTTGTTCATATATAGAGTATGTGATTTCCACGGTGATTGCTGCTGTACATTTTTTTTTTTTTAAGCTAGACTTTAAGGGTGTGTTCACACGTGTCAGGTTTGGTTAGATTCAAATGAACTGGTGTGATTTGCTCTGTTAGTGCGGTTCATTTGAATAAGTGTGACACTGTCTGACCCTGGTGACACCAAACAAGTGGACGGAGACGCTGAAAGATGTGCTTCCAAACAAACTTTGGTGCGGTTCAAATGAAAATGAACGCAACACGGACCAAAGACATGCAAATGAACCAAAAACGGTACATGATGTCACAAGATGCGACCCTAAAAAGGCTCAAGCATACCTGTTTTTTCTCGCCATAGTCGTGATGTTGCCCATCACAGTTCGGTACAGGGATCAGAAACGAGTCTCGTCGTAGCAGATCTTGGTTGGTTTGTGTGACGGAGGGATTCCTGACGCTGTTTTGACTTCTTTACACATTTTATAAGCTCTTCACAAGTTCTCAGCTGGTCAAAATACCATCATATGTAGCTACGCACATACAACGAGCGCATTTATCCCATTTATATTGTAGGGCTGGTCCGAATACCATTTTTTTGAGCTTCGGTAGTAATGAACATCGAATATTCGAAGCTTCGGAGAGAGGGTGCTGAACATATTCTTCTCTCTAATAAAGGCAGGAATCTCTATGTGTCTGTCTGTCCGTTCGCATTTTGATTATTTCCAGAACCGTTCATCCAATCGACTTCACAAGGGAGTGCAGTGTCGCATTTGGTGCAATATAGATAGACACGCCAGACGCGACATGTTCAGAATGAATAAACTTTTAATAAACTACAGAACAACGCGAGCGGGAAGCGGCGCGCCTCACACGTACGGGCAGGGCTTATATGCTCTGAGAACAGACACTGCACTAGTGATATTAAACACATCTTCCCCATGAACAACACAAAGTAAATACACTCGCACGTAACACACACACACACAGGTCTGTTAACTTAAGCAATACTTTTAATAAGGTAGTCTTATATTTTTCTGACTAACAAATTACTGACACAGTAAAGGGTAGATTTAAATAAAGAAAAACGAAATTGAAATAAAGAAAAATGAAATTGAAATAAAGAAAAAATTAAATTTAAATAAAGAAAAGCGAAATTTAAGTAAAGAAAAAAACGAAACTTAAATAAAGAAAAACAAAATTAAGTTAAATTAAAAACGAGATTAATTTAGATTGATAATAATGGGTAAAAAGCTTAATACATTTTGTTTCTATTATTCTATTTTCCACAATGTCAAAGCAACGCAGCTTAACCCAAAACACAAGCTCAGGCATGCGCTTCTGTCCACACACACTCCGCTGTTCTCATGCGCTTCTGTCCACACACACTCCGCTGTTCTGCGCTCTAGCCAGAGAACACTCCCGTTGCAGGAACACTTTAGTAGGCCAAGAAGAAGCAAATATATTTAAGTATAACGAGGTTGGGTTCCTTCAACTGTCCATCCTATTAAAAATGGTTAGGCTATATAAGATAATTGTAAAAAAGAGTATTGTAATTCGTCATATTTTATATTGTTGAATATATTCAAGCGCGAATGAGAACTGTTGCGAGGGGGATGTCAGGTGTGCAAAGAAAAACTAATATTCGAATGTCAAATTTTCAAATCGAATACCAACCCACCGAACGAATATTCGGGTCCAGCCCTATTATATTGTTCCATCGTGAAATATACATGATAAAATCAGGTTGTGAACATATCCTTATGCCTTTTGGTTCAGTATCTTTAGCTTCAGTGTTAAAATGCCAGTGTGAGCACTAAGCGGACCATGACTAAATGTGTTTTTTTCTTTGGTCCAAACCAAGTGAACCGAACTACAAGTGTGAACACCCTTGATCAGGGGTGAATTATTGATGAATTCTTCCAATAAACATCACTGAGGCTGAACTGGAAGTTCATAAAAAGTGTTTTGTAATCGAAGTTTTTGTGTGTCTTAGAATCTTCTCAGATGCTGTTGGTCTCCTGATGGGGGGAAGATTGCAGCCGGTTCTGCTGACAGGTAAGGGTGTGTTTGTGTGCTTTATGCAGTGTTTGTGCAGTATGATTATGTGTGAGGTTAATAATCTGGTGTGTTGGTGTTGTAGGTTTGTGTATGTTTGGGACACAACGACTCGTAGGATCCTTTATAAGCTGCCTGGTCATGCTGGGTCTGTCAATGAGGTGGCTTTCCATCCAGAAGAACCCATTGGTAAAAAAAATTGTTTTTTTTTCTAGTAATAGAATATATAACTGGAATGATAAAGCGAGCACATTCTTCCCTTTTCTGCTCCATGTGTAACTCCATTATTTTATGTCTTCCACAGTTCTGTCTGGATCCAGTGATAAGCGCCTCTACATCGGAGAGATTCAGTAACTGTGTTTGTGTGTGTGAATGCTGTTTGTGTGTGTGGCTGAATGTGAGAATGTGAAGAGGATGGGCAGATGGAGATATTATTTGGAATTTTGCCATTTGTATTTTGGTTGGGAAATTGTGATGACCAGTTGGGGGGAAAATGTGATGGAAAAACGTTGACTTTTTTTATGCTTTTAATAAACTTGTTTCCAAAATTTGAATGTGCACTGTCTTTGTCTATGAAGTATGGTATGTATGTGTGTGTATATAATATAATATATATATATTTTAGTTTAATCACAGATTAATCCAAGTCTTCTGAAAAGAAACAATTGCTTCATATGATGAATTTATTTAATTTAGACTTTAATTCATATTTATACATAAACAGTGCACGTACATTGAGCATATCACATCAAATATGATCAACAATACAGAAGAAAACAGAAGATCATCAATCAAAACACTCCCTTGTTGTTTGAAGAGAAACTGAAAATTGTGATTTCTTTGTGTACATATGTATGTGTGTGTGTTGTTTATATATGTGTGTCACGTGTGTATGTATATGTACTGTATTTTATATATATTACTGTAAGTCTGTGTGTACTAAAACTGTAGTGTATATAGCGCATGTGTACACCTTGCATACTTTGACATAAAATTAGTTTAAATATAGAAATGTTTCCACTTTGTAATCAGAGCGTCCGCATCCGCATGATGGTTTCCTTTGTGCTCAGCCTCAGTGAACGCCTCATGTCGTGCCAAGCGCGCGGCGAGCGTCTCTGTGCGGTTGCGCGAGCGGGTTGCAGTCAGACTCGCACGAGGGTGTCTGATTTCCACCCACAAACCCTCACCCTCCTCCCGGTGCCCATGTTGACAAAGAGCCGGAGCAGGAGGATGGTCTCTTAAACTAGAGCGCCAGTCTGAGACCCCCGACGGTACATCGGCTCGGAAAAAAACGAATACCGGACCTCACGGTAAGTCACAAAGGCTCGCTTTGTGCTCGCTCCGGATTTCATTTGCGTTATTTTCTTACCTCGCGCCCTTACACCCCCCCGCTCGCGCTCCGTCTGATGCTTATCATATGATGCTCATTTCTGCCAGTTAAACGCGCTCACTGACTCTTCCTCTGTTCTTTGTGCTATTTTGGGGCTGTCTGCGCCTGGTACCCGGTGCGGAATGAAGGTGTGGCAGATCCGCTAAGATTGGGATCCTGTAGGACGCTTCGGTCAGGACAATTCCGCGGAGGAGGTCCGGTATGACCGGCAGACACCAGAAAGCATCGACCCACCGAAGCATGCACGCGGCCCGGTGGACTTCTTGATGTTTTGAACGGTGATCGTGAAGCAAAACCCTGAAGCGCGCTGGACCTCACCGGGGACTCCGCTTTCTCCCGACGCCTCGCGGGGCCCAAGCCGTGCCTCAAGCGCGAGAGCATGGGTCCGTGCGACGGGAGATGCACGCTGGTGGTCATCTGCTGCCTGCAGCTGGTAAGACTGTGTTGTTGATCATCAATTCATGTCTAGTCTTACCTGAAAAGATAGTGTGTGTGTGTGTGTGAGAGAGAGAGAGAGAGAGAGAGAGCGCAGGGTGTCCACTGGCCTCAGGTTGTGATTTGGAAGAGGTGAAGTCAAGGGACAAGATGCCCTGGTTCCCTTTACAGTCGAGTCACCTGTTAAAACTTCGCTTTTATACTTCTTGCCCTTGCTTCAAACTTCATGCCCCAGATATGTATGCATATGCATGATTTGTTTGTGTAACACAGATGAGGGTCTCCTGAGGAAAGGGCTCTTCTCTCATAGGGCTGTGGGCCGGGGCTCCTGGCAGTTTCCATGGAAACAGCCGCAGCACAGAGCTTTGGGATTGCTCCTATGTGTGTGGAGACTATTTTTTATTTACCATTGGTTTTAGTGGGTTTAATGGTCCACTGCAACCTGTACTGCTGATTCATTGTTAAAAGAGTTAGTTCACCCAAAAAGGAAAATTATCCCATAATTTACGTACCCTCAAGCTGTCCTAGGTGTATATGACATTCTTCTTTCAGCAATCGGAGTAATCTTAAAAAATATCCTGGCTCTTCCAAAGTTTATAATTGCAGTGAATGGAGGACGAGATTTTGAAGCCCAAAAAAGCGCATCCATCCATCATGAAAGTGCTCCACACTAGCCTGGGGTTAATAAAGGCCTTCTGAAGCAAAGCAATGCATTTTTGTGAGAAAAATATCCATATTTATAACTTTAAACACCATAATCACTGACTTCCGTTAACTGCCGTACGTTAGTCTAGTTCTCGCGGAAGAGTGACCTTTGACCTTACTTAGGATGTAGGAGTAGCGTTAGCTTAGGTGAGAGTAGACGTTTCAAATAAATAGGGCAAAAAACTCAAGCTCCTCCCACATTTCTCTTTAAAAATGATCCTTTTAGACTTCTAATTCATGACGGGTGTTTTGTTTTGATCAATCCTCTGCGCTTCGGGTCAGAGGTCAATCTTCCGCCAGAACTCGACTCGCGTACGGAAGCCAGTGATTATAGTTTATGAAGTTATAAATATGGATATTTTTCTCACAAGAACGCATTGCTTTTATTAAAGGGATACTCCACTTTTTGGTGCATCCATCCATCATAACAGTAATCCATACGGCTCCAGGGGTTAAAGGGATACTCCACTTTTTTTGGAAATAGGCTCATTTTACAACTCCCCCAGAGTTAAACAGTTGAGTTTTACCGTTTTCGAATCCATTCAGCCGAACTCCGGGTCTGGCGGTACCACTTTTAGCATAGCTTAGCATAGATCATTGAATCGGACAAGACCATTAGCATCTCTCTAAAAAAAAAAAGACCAAAGAGTTTCGATATTTTTTCTATTTAAAACTTGAATCTTCTGTAGTTACATCGTGTACTAAGACCGACGGAAAATGTAAAGCTGCGATTTTCTAGGCTGATATGGCTAGGAACTATACTCTCATTCCTGCGTAATAATCAAGAAACTTTGCTGCCGTACCATGAGTCCAGCAGGCGTAATGATATGACGCAGCGCCTGAAAATAGTCCCCAGCTCGATAACTTCCAACGTGACCGGGACTAAGTTTGTCTAACCTATTAGACCTATTTTCAGGCGCTGCGTCATATCATTACGCCTGCTGGACTCATGGTACGGCAGCAAAGTTTCTTGATTATTACGCAGGAATGAGAGTATAGTTCCTAGCCATATCAGCCTAGAAAATCGCAGCTTTACATTTTCCGTCGGTCTTAGTACACGATGTAACTACAGAAGAGTCAAGTTTTAAATAGAAAAAATATCGAAACTCTTTGGTCTTTTTTTTTTTTAGAGAGATGCTAATGGTCTTGTCCGATTCAATGATCTATGCTAAGCTATGCTAAAAGTGGTACCGCCAGACCCGGAGTTCGGCTGAATGGATTCGAAAACGGTAAAACTCTGGGGGAGTTGTAAAATGAGCCTATTTCCAAAAAAAGTGGAGTATCCCTTTAACCCCTGGAGCCGTATGGATTACTGTTATGATGGATGGATGCACTTTTTTGGGTTTCAAAATCTAAGGTACCATTCACTCCTATTATAAAGCTTGGAAGAGCCAGGATATATTTTTATATATAACTCTGATTGTGTTTGGCTGAAAGTAGAAAGTCATATACAACTAGGATGGTTTGAGGGTGAGTCAATTATGGGATAATTTACATTTTTAGGTGAACTAACTCTTGGATAGTTAGGTTTTTTAGGCTTTTCTCGCTGAATATTCTTTATAAAAATCTGAGTATCCTAATTGTTATTAGAGTTATTAGGGCTGAACTAATTAAAGTGCACAGCAAACATGGACCAGACACAGCTTGGGAGTTTGGCTAAACTAACCCACCACCAGACTCACTCCATCATCAAATCAACCAAAATATTTAATAAACGCATATGCGAAGCGGCAGAGGACATGCAGTACTTTGTCAATGATGGACGTTCCAGTGTACGAGAATCGTCTGAGTTTATTGGCGCAGATTCCCGTGGCTGATGATCCTTCTTTGAAGAATTTTCCGTGGTTAATGTGCACTGGGCCGTTTCTTGGATGAATGCTGCGCACGTCGATCTCTGCCAAGAACAGTCGCCAGCGATACCAGATTTTGTGTACCATTTTCCTGCCAATGTAACTTGGGAGTCTGCAGCACAAGCTTGTTTTGCCAGTGTCATATTTGCCTAAATAAACCCAGGATAGCTCATTTTGAAATCTGCAATGATGTGGGACAAGGTTCGACAGCTATACGTGACATTATCTGTATTGGTTCAAGCTTTTTGTGCACACGTATGCAATGCATAAAAGTTGAGTGATTGTGCATGTAATCTGTTCTTGGTTTGTTCACAGGTCGCTGCATTACAGAGGCAGGTGTTTGACTTTTTGGGATATCAGTGGGCTCCCATCCTGGCCAATTTCCTCCACATTGTGGCCGTCATTTTGGGAGTATTTGGAACGGTGCAAATCCGCTCCAGATATCTAATACTGGTAGGCATAAGCATAATCATGGTGAGACAAACAAATGTCAGATGTCAGAATTCACAAACGAAAATGGTGTCTTTTTGAACACTACATTTCTCATATGTGTTCATTAATATATTTGTGTGTGTGTGTGTGTGTGTGCATTTTCAGTATGCTGTATGGCTTGTGCTCTGGGTTGGCTGGAACTCTTTCATCATCTGTTTTTACCTGGAAGTTGGCTACCTGTCACAGGTAGGTGGTCGATTTACAGGTGGATTTACTTCATTGGTCCACAAGTCATTGTGTAAATACACCAAAGAGTCTTGATTAAACGTTTGATATCATGCATGGTTATGCTTTCTTAAAGTCAACATGAAATGGCTTTTTTTCTTCTTCTGTATTTTCAAGTGAAACTAAGAGCATTTTATTTAATGTTATTAATTGGGAATTGTTTTGATTATGAAAAGTGGGCGTCCCGTAAAAGAGTTTATTGGGATATGTGATCTAATAGGAAAATAGGGCTTGGGGACATTTGAACTCTTTCCTCGCCATTGACGGAATTTTCCTGCTTTCCGTGTTTTCACTGCTATGCGATAGGATCTGAAAAATATGAGAATCTCCGGATCAAAACACAGGCAATAAAAATGTTGTAGTCTTAGAATAAAAATATGATTTTCTCAGCTTTTTGTTCAAAATATTGCTTTTTATATTAAACACCCACATTCAAGTGTTGATAAAAAAAAAGATCATTGAAAAAAGCTAGAATGAATTTGTTTTGTGTAAAAGCAGAGGCTCTGCTCTTTCTTTTGATATATCGCATGCTCAGATATTCATGCAACAAAATATTCTGGGGGCTATGTAAGTTTTGTGAAAATTATAAAAAATGCTGGCGGGGAAAGAGTTAATAGATTATGAAGACAAACATTTTTTCTTTGGAACAGGATTATTATCATTAACTGAAACTGAATATTAAAAACATTTTTTATTTATAATAATACTTAAAATAAAAAATATTAATAGAAAGACTTCTAAATGTTTCCTTGGCAATAAACTGAAATAAGTTTGTACAAGTTAAATATAAAGTTATTAACTGAAAATTAAAAACGAATAAAATGGAAAAGGACGTAACAAAATGACTAAAATTGAAACTAAAATTACCATGAAAACTAAAAATGTTATTTAAAATGTTAATAAAACTGAAATAAAACTTGTAAACAGAGTCAGAGTTGAGTTTTTTTGTTCTGTTTGTGTTCTTCTCCAGGACAAGGATTTTCTAATGACATTTAACACATCGCTTCATCGTTCCTGGTGGATGGAGAACGGGCCTGGTTGCTTAGTTACTCCAGTGCCTGACTCACCATTGGCTCCTCAGGATCATCATGTGATCACTGTCAGTGGCTGCCTACTGGATTACCAGTACATAGAGGTGGTCAGCTCAGCCTTGCAAGTGTTTCTTGCAGTGAGTGCTTCCGTTTGATCTCCTTTCTTTACATGTGTATAAAAGTACACGCATATGAATGAATGGCCTGTTCTCATATTTTTGGGGGTTCTGTGTTTCAGCTCTTTGGATTCGTTTATGCCTGCTATGTCAGTCGAGTCTTCCTGGATGATGAGGACAGCTGTAAGTGTTCTGTATTGGGAAATCTGCTGTCAGAAACTGAATTCCAATGATTTTGAAGTGTTTAAGTTTGGATGACTGTCTCTGTTGCAGTTGATTTCATTGGTGGATTGGACTCTTATAGTTACCAGCCTCCACAAAAGAGCTCTCACTTACAGCTGCAGCCTCTCTATACGTAAGTACTCATTCTTTACTAAAAATTCAAAATGTAGTCTCTATACATACTTTTTTTTTTTTTTTTTTGATGGGACTATGTTTAATTGTATTTATTACATTTTTCTACACTGAATAACAAGTGCACAAATAAAAAACCCACATGCAACAAGATAAAATGTTGCAACAAGATGGCCGCATCCGAAATTACATACTTCTCTACTATATAGTAGGCGAAAAATGTCTGAATTCACAGTACTCATAAAAGACTCGTCAAAAAGTACCCGGATGACCTACTACTCCCGGTGAGATTCTGAAGTGTGCATACGATGGACACTTTACTATCCCATAAGGCCACGGGAGAGGATTTGTGAATGGCAGTGAAGCAACGCAACCGACGCCGTAGGTCACATGACAATGACAAAGTACGGATTTCATTCATACTTCCCATATTCATAATATACAGAACATACTTTTTTTAGCAAGTAATTATTCAAAATAAGTACCAACTCAAGAGAGTATGCGATTTCAGACGCAGGCGTCGCATAATAGAACGATGAGCATTTCAAAAAGTAGTGTGCCACGTTGTTGTTACATCAAATTGTTTGTCCAGGTGGTGTCCAGTTATATATTTTATAATTTTTAGAAATATATTTTATAATAAATATTTTAAATGATCAATTAATGAATTTATCAATTTACTTTTCAATTGTTATTTATTGTTATTTTGCATTTTAATGTTACTTTTTTTTTTTTTCAAGAAGGACCTTTTTTTTTGTCATATATGGTCATTCAGTGGTGAAAATGTGCATACTTTGCACAGTATACGTACTATGTACTATAAAAATAGTGTAATAGTACTATATAATACTATATAGTAGGCAGAAAACCATATGTGACAAAAGAAGGATGTCCGGATTCACAGTAGTATTAAAAGAGTCGTCAAAAAGTACCCGGATTATTACAGTGGATGCCATTGAAAACACTATGGCTGCGTCCAAAATCACATACTTCCCTACTATATAGTAGGCGAAAACCTGTAAGTGACAAAAGAAGTATGTCCGAATTCACAGTACTCGTCAAAAAGTACCCGGATGACCTACTACTCCCGGTGAGATTCTGAAGTGTGCATACGATGGACACTTTACTATCCCATGAGGCCACGGGAGAGGATTTGTGAATGGCAGTGATGCTGGCAGATCACATGATAATGACAACGTGGCGAACGTAGTGCATCCAAATGACATTAATACTATATAGAACGTGCAGTTTTAGTGGTCGCAGAGTAATTAAGCATCTCCTCATGAGGGTATGTGATTTCGGACGCAGCCACAGCCTATTGGTTTAGAAACTTCACTTTGTAAATGTATGTTTTTTTATATTTATATATATATATATTTATATCTAGGACTGGTTAGAAACCAGAAGAAAGCCCCACCTTTCAGAGGAAAACAACTGCTTATCTCTGAGAGATGAAGTCCTCTGCATTGTGGGAAATGTTCTACCAACTTCAACGTGTGTGTCTCTCAAACTTTGTCTCCCTCTATTGGAGAAACTATATAGTGCCACACCAGCCAGAGTCACAGAGAGAGAACAAGCCTATGGACAGGACCACAAGAAGATGCTTACACAAGCATTATCAAATCAGACTTGAAGAGAGTAACAGATCTTCTGTGTGTGCGTGCGTGTGTGTTCATATGTGCACAAGCACACAGGCCTTTGTATATGTTTGTGTATTCACAAGGTGGCCGACCTTTGACCCAGGTAATCTCTGAGCACACGCCGGAGCTGCCCGCTCAGCTCTTTCTGGTGTGTGTGTGTGCGTGATTGTTTATACTCTGATATAAGACACTATAATGTAATGTGTTAGATGAATGTTTTAGGTTGGGTAGATGTGTATTTGAGGAATGCTGTAGGACTTTTGTGCATGTAAAACTCACGACAGAGGAGTTGTGGCCCTCATACGTCTCTGCGTGCATGAATGTGCGTTTCTGATTGTGTCGATGTACACGGATAACACGTTTTGATATGTACTTATGCACCTGACGCATAATGTGACTAGCCATAAATGTTTATTTGAACACAAGCTTAGAATGAATGTATGTTAATGTACAATACTTGTTTCAGGAAGGCTGTGTTTGTGTGAGCGAGCGAGCGAGTGTGTGCGTGAGGGACACGCCTGAAGGGTGGGACAGTTGTTCAGCTTAATAAACTCTTTCTAGATTATTCTTTGTCTCGTTCACTTATAAATGCTCCACAGAGGGTTCGTGTGAAATAAAACGCTGTTTTTGATGGATGAGGATACGAGCTCGGTCTCGTTTTCACGAGGCTAAGCTGTGAGGCAGATGTTTAGACAGTGACCAGACCTGTTTTATCTCATTACACATCATTTGAAATAGTTCGCTCGCAGCCAATGTCCTTCTGCCATTTACACAAAGGTGCTCACATTTCAGACATGCCTGTTATTTTTGAATGACACATGCAACATGCATCTTTTCTAGTACTGCATGTTTTTGCAACCATGTTTATAGAGAGAAAAGAAACATTTAATAATTCCACACATTCGTGACCAAATTTACTTTTAAGGCAAGACACTTGAGGAAAAACTAGTGTTTTTTCATGCACTGGTCAGTTATTTTTAGATTTTTGGGCTATTTTGCTTTCATAACCATGACTGTAATGGAAAATAATACACATTTAAGTGTTTATTTTATTATACTTTATCTGTAGATTTCAATTATAACACATTTAAGGCTGTAAAAACCAAGAATGAGAACAAAAAGAAGAATTTTGAATCCAATGTTCAGATTTCTGTTCTAAACGTAAGGCAGTTAGTGCGTATTTAATTAGATATTGCATATTTAAACATGACATTTCATACAAAAGAGATTAATCAACTGGGGAAGTATATTTGTGATATCTATTTCTTACCCTATTGACCGGCTGCTACTCTGAAAGATTATAATAAAAGAAGGACGATCCCTAAAATCATGTAAAACACCATAATACACATACAACTATACCATTTGATACATATATATTTTTAAAGGGTCTATTATTAATGCATTATTGTGTTATTAAGGTATTGAGATAGGTTACACTTTATTTATAAGGTGTCTTTGTTACACTGTAAGTATACATTTAAGTATATTATATTGAGTAATATAAGTAGATACATGTACTTACTATAGGGTTAGGGTTTGTTTTAGGGTTAGTTGCATGTAATTATGCATAATTAATAGTTATTACTATAGTAACTACATGTAACATGTAATGATACTGTAAAATAAAGTGTTATAATGTACATAAACATGTCAGATTTTGAATAGTTTCACTCACTTGAATGCAGTTTATAAGAGAACGGGCCTCTTTTCTAGTACACTATGACTTTTGCAACTGTGTTTGTAGTGAAAAAGAAAACATTAATCCCACCAGTAAAATTTGTGACTAAATCTACTGCCACTCTGAAAGATGATTGAATCCATCTATTATTAATGAATAATTAACATTGTATTTTAAAGATACTGAGATTATAATACATGTAAACATGTCAGTGGTCACATTTTGAACAGGCGATGCTTTATTCACATTACAAAACTGTATATTTCTCAGTATTATTACATTAAATAATAAACAACTTATTTTGTGCATTACTATATTAATTCTGATAACTATTAATGATGATATAATACATCTCTGTAAAAAAAAAAAAACCGTTGCAGCCTAAATTTTTTTAAGTACAATCAACTTGGATGTTTAAGTCATTTCAACTTAAATTACATTAAACTGACTTTAAAAAATGAGTTGAAACTTGAATAACTTATAATAAACTTATTTTTATGAGTTAAAAGCAATGTAAAATATATATATGTTGTCATAACTTATTGATCATATAACTTTTTACAGTGACCTGCTGTGACTGCATTGTATTGCCTTTTATTTGATTTTCTAAAATTGCCTGATAGAAAAAAACAAACTATATATTTAGCATTTTCTACTGAGGAGGTTTGATTGATTATTGGGCTACAATACATATACAAACAACTTGGATATGTCTTGCCCCAAACAACAGATACACAGCCAAAAGATTAATTCATTTCTGCTCTTATAATAATAGGCACAAAAAATAAACCCCATAGCAAACTTCACTTTCAAAAGCCCCCTCCGGCATTCGCTCGGTGTGTCAAACATTAAGAGCGCCTGTAAATCTGTACATTGTTGTATGTGTCTCGAGCACAACAAAGGACGACACTCCCCTCTTGGCGCAATGAACCGCACGCGCTCCTTCTCATGCTACCCATGATGCCCCGCGCGCGTCTGCTTGGATCGAGCCGCCATGTTGTCGGTGTGAAAGCTGGGAGCTGCTGCGAACCGGGGCTGAAATCCGTCACCATCCGCATCCTCCACCTGTGAGTATCCCTCTGTTCTGAAACCGTATTTCCCTCCTGAACCGTTTTAGCTCACCTCGCGTTTATATTTTGGAGTTATGATGCGTAACGAGTGATTTCGAGGGCTTTATTATAAGGCAGTGGCTCCCCCTCCTCTCCCCGGGGTTTCCTCTAGCTAGTGCTCTTCCTGTCCAGACGGCCCGGGCCTTTTGTTAACGGGGAAGAGGACCTGTAGAATAGCGGCTTACAGACTATCAGGTACCGGTTCGTGCGTTTTTACATACCCGCTTGTGTCTGTTTTATATCGGAAACCGGCTATGTTTGACCGTTTAGGCCGTGTAACAGTCATTATAACGTTTGATCAAAGCCTTGCCAGACAGTTCCGCCCCTCACCGATTCCCATGTCGCGAATTAATGTGACAACTCCGATAAAAGCCTCTGCTTCACGACTGTCTGAAGTCACCGGGTTCGTGTACCCCGTTATTGACCGTATATGCTGTTCCTCCTCCTCTTGAGGGTTAATGCGCGCTTCTTTTGTTACCTGTTTGTGTTATCATGATGCAAACGCATGCTTTGGTCATCATGGGTAACGAGTTACGGTATCTCTGCCCACTTCCGGGAGGTGAACATGCAGCCGCTCAGGAGCTCTGGTTTCCGGGTGTCGGTGGAGCTCGGGCCATGTAATGGCGAAACCGATCAGGCTGTAAAGAGCATGTAATCTATGAGGACAATGGCTGTCTCAACTTTGGGTATCATATGCGTCACGTCGAGGTAGGCAGCTCAATAGCTTATATGTCGGTGCAACAGTGCTCTTTTCTCTACCCGTGGTCCTTTTTTTTTTCTTGTTTTTTTTTAAGTCTTAAGTTATAAGCCATGAACCAAACCAACCAGCAACAAGGTGAATATTATAATATATTATCATATGTATCATAACATTACAAACGTTGATTTGAAGCAGGAAAGTATTCGAGCTAACGAGTTATTTTGGTGGGATTTGCTTGTTTCAGTTTTTTTGATCGCTGGAGAATCTTTGCAGAATCATTGCTAACAGATTCTGGCTTATGATAAACATGATTGTTTAAAAAAAAAAAATAAACAAGTTGAGGAAATGCATGCTGAATGCGGGCTTCAACGAAACACCCTCGTAGCTCACGGTAGGTCTGTGCTTAACACTTAACAGATTAGAAGTTATTGTTAAAAATCAATTCCACTATTTAGAAAATAAATGTGTTTTTTTTTACTTCTGGAATCTGACTATTGCGCTTTAGTATCAGAGCAAGTTTGTTGTTCGGCTTAATTGAGAGACAAATAAGGGTCATGCTGTGATGAATGTGAAGGGGAGTTCGGCTTTGATCGGGGGATTTCTGTATCACTCATTGTGGGATTTTATCTCTTTTCCACAAGTCATAAGTGTGGGAGTTGAATGCGTTTTTCCATAAAATGCAGGTGTTGTGAAGCCTAGGTCAGAGATTCTCTACAGGTTTTCCTTCAAGACCCAGATTTTTTCCTTGGATAACCGAATATAACCCTTATTTAATGAAGTCGGATTCACTTTTTCTTTTACCTTGCGTGGTTTTGTTTTGAGGATTGAGGGCATGTCACATAATCTGTCCATGTAGGTGTATGTCTCATTTGTCATAGTTTCTCTGCCAAGCAAGTGTTTCATGAAGCTTATCTGTAGAGCTGCACAATATATATAGAAATTATCAAAATATGTATATATTGCGATATGCATTTCGCTGTAACTGTGGGTCATGAACAAAAGACAAAGAGAAAATCACTCACTAGCTTTAATAGGAATCAGTATATATTTAATTCACACAGTGAAAACTAAGCAGTGTTTTATTTTTACATTTGATTATTCAGTTTTTGTTGTTTAATAACCCTAATGTAGGATAACCTGAACCCCTAAATGTTAAAATAACACTTCTTATGCCTCAGTAAAACACTGATGTTCACTTTCAGAAGTTGTAGGGATGTTTTCTTGTCACAAAAAGAATGTGAAACATATATAATTTTAAATACATTTAAAAAATAATTGAAGTTTATTTTACACACTTTTAAGCATTATCGAATATCGCATTATTTAATGAGTTATCGCATTTTTCTTCAGTATCGTGCAGCCCTACTCTGTTCAGTCTGTGGTGGTTTACCCTTTAGTCTTCAAACTTATTTGACCTGGTTTTGACCTCATGTGCTGGTTTATGGGACCATGTTGATCATTTAAAAGAGGTGTGGGATGCATTTTGTTCTGATGGAGTGCTGTGCGCACACAGTTATCTCAGTCTTTTTAAACAGTGTGTTGCTTCACCCTGTGTACTATCTTGATGTGAAGCTCAGGGCATTACTTCATCAATGTGTACAGGATTACACCTAATGGGGATCTTGTGCAGCTGTATAATCTTGCTGCGTTGCAATTACAGCGTTTGAACTTCCAAGGGACAAATTTAAGCAGACATTTAAAAAGTAGGCCTATATCGTAACTGGTAAAGAGCAAAAATAGGGATTTAAATTGTGTGTTGAGTGGACATTGCCTGTTATTTTAGTATCTTTGAAATTAGGGCTGTCACTGATGATTAATTGAGTCGTCAGATGACATTTTTGTGGTAATAAAAATAGACTTTTGTGAACAATAACCCTTAATGACTTAAAATACATGGGTATAATAACAATGAGGCAATAATAATTGGTTTAATTAAAGTATCAAAAGCATGTAATAGTATTGTTTTATTGAACAACACTGTTAAAATGCACAATGTAAAATATATAATATAAACATAATCAGCTTGTGTGCATTACGTATTAAAACAAACACCAGGGTGCTAATTGATTGCTGTTGTTACACTTTACAGCATGATAAAATCCTTGTTAAATATTGGCCAAATATTTAATTCAAATGTCCATTAATGTTTAATATTTGGCCACTTCTTTACGATAGAAATGCTAGAACATGTGGACATCAAGACACGCGAACTCGAGAGAACTTTTGAAATCGTGATCAACAACAGTTTGGATGTTTAGAAACATTGATGTGTTCTCCTGTGTTGGCTGAGGTTTATAAATGATTTAGCAACCCGAACTCGTGAATGCAGAGAATGGGGTTTGTTAACCGACCATGCCTATAAATGATAACAGTGCAACACTTAGCGCGAAACACAAAGCGAATCAGACTTTACGTTCCCAAACCCGAACAAGCAGCACGTATACAGAGACTGAGTTTGTGTGGAGGAGCATTTACTGTGAAATAATGACGCTTAAATAATTATTTATTTAAGTGAATCGCAGACTTTGTGATTTCACAATAGCACTATGCTTTAATGTGATTTTTAGATTGTTTTAATATAACGTGCAGCTTTTGAAAACGCTCTAATAATGCGGCTCATGGATTCTTGTCCGTGGAATGCGCCACTTTTGGTATTTTGGGGGTTAATTAAACACGGTCAAATTGCAATCGAGGAATTTTTTTATCAAGTACTCAAATTTAATTGAGGAATCGTGACAGCCCTAGTTGAAATACAATTTTTTTTTTTAGCAAAATTTTTAGTAATGTTGTCATTTTTATTATTTTTTAAATGCCTGCAAAGTTTTTTTTTTTTTTCATTTTAGTTTCTTTAGTACATGAAGTTAAACTTAAAGTATGGTTAATAAAAAATGGTTTTAGATTGAGTTAAAGGGTTAGTTCACCCAAAAATGAAAATTCTGTCAGTACTCACTCACCCTCATGTTGTTCCAACCCCGTAAGACTTTCGTTCATCTTCGGAACACAAATTAAGATATTTTTGATGAAATCTGAGTGCTGGATCACTCCTCCATAGACTTCTAGGTGACCGAAACTTGCTGGCCCAGAAAATGTATTAAAGAGATCGTTAATATAGTCCAAGTGACTCCAGTGGCTCAATCTTAAGTTTATAAAGTGACGAGAATACTTTTTGTGCGCAAAAACAAACAAAAATAACGACTTCATTCCACTATTCATTTCCTTCTATCTGGGCCTCGAGTTAGTTCACGTAGTGTTTTTGCGCAGCGTGTCTGTGTTGTGCGTCACACGCATCACACACATGACCAGCGTCGGCCAATAGTGAGCCTACGTGGTGACGTGTAACACAGACGAGCTGCGCAAAAACACTACATGAACTAACTCGAGGCCCAGATAGAAGGAAATGAATAGTGGAATGAAGTCGTTATTTTTGTTTGTTTTTGCGCACAAAAAGTATTCTCGTCGCTTTATAAACTTAAGATTGAGTCACTTGGACACAAGTTTTTTTTGTTTTTTTTTTCATTTTAGTTTCTTTAGTACATGAAGTTAAACTTAAAGTATGGTTAATAAAAAATGGTTTTAGATTGAGTTAACTATTATAACTCTACCTAGCCTATATCTTGCGTTTCCTAGCGCGTTTCCATTACAGATTTGCGTTTTTTTAATTTAAATTTTTTTTAAATGTCGACAAAAACGATTGCGAAATGACGCCGTTTCCATTAACCGATGTTATGCGACTAAAACTTCTTCTCGCGATAAGTAAATTAAAAACCATGGCAACGGACGTTGGTAGGTTTATGTACTATATCCCGGCCACTGCACTAGCCATTATTATTAATCGAAGGAGACGTATGTGTGTTTTCCAAGCATTAATGGAAGGAACCACCCTTATACTTGGGTTGTGAGCGGCATGTATGAGTGTTTCTCCCTCACATCTGCTTCGAGGTCTTGATTGTGGCATTTATTTGAGGTTTAGAATCCATTATTCCTGTAATTCTTTTGTCTTATATGAATTTAATAAAGAACTCTGTCTCGTATTCTGTCCAAACACACCGCGTCATCTACGTCAGGTGACCTGTAAATGCGCAAAAACAGTTTCCATTGCAGTTTTGCGAAATATTTCTTTTTCGAACTGCCTGAAAAACCTCCTCATGCGAGCTTGTAAACTTTTTTGCGATAAATGGGAGCTTTTGCGAAATTGACGCGTTTCCATCGGGCGTATTTTCAATTCGCAATTTCACAATTTGCGCAATTTGAAGGGTAATGGAAACACAGCTAGTAAGAGGCCTATTTCTTCTTATTTCTTTGTGCCTTTTGTCCCATCACATGATCTTCTAGCCCGTTGGTGCTCCAGCTTGCTAAACCTCTGGTACTAATGGGACTAACGACAAATCTGTGGTCCTTTCAAACAGTTGTCAGGGTTTCATGACACAGTGTCTTTAAAATGCTTGTGGTTTATTCTTGATCCATTTCATCGGTTTGGAATTGGTTTTCACATTGTGTTGTCTCGGTATGCTTTCACTAGCAGTGCAATAACTTTCATTAGTGTATTAAGTGCATCACATAGTCTAAATATCTTGACACTCTGCATCCAAGTTCTTCTGCTTGCCTCCTACCCGTAATTAAACCCGGTTTCATTTAATGCTAAAACCATGTGTGTTAGTATGATAGCTCCCAGTGCCTGGTGAATATTTCAGCTGAGTGTGACAGTCCGCTAACAAAGTTATGAAAGGTGGTTATGAAATAAACTTAGTACCTATTTAGAGAGACTATTATTTCCAGAAGGATCTAGCCTATGTGACATAATTGACTCTCAGTGCCAACACCTCTGGCACCATTTTGGGGTGAGATTACACCAATGCATCAGGATTTTGCAGTTGATGTTTGTGGTGGCCTATGTCTACATATCTCTCTTTAAAAGATCGGTTCAGTTTTAGATGTGAAAGCAAGAGCAAAACTCTTGTGGTCTCTTTTTTTTAGGTGTTGCTGAAACCAAAAATGCTCTTGTTCATTTTTAGGCTATTTATAGCAATATTATTTATTGACCGTAACGGTTTATATTTCGATTTTATGTTGTAGTTAATTTCACCAAAAACAAATTTCCTTGTCTTTTTTCATTTAGGTAAATGTAATACTTTTTCTAAAAGTACCATTACAGAAGTTAAAGGGATAGTTCACCCAAAAATGAACACAAAGGAAGATATTTGGAAGAATGTTTGTAACCAAACAGATCTCGGTCCCCATTGACTACCATAGTATATTTTTTTCCTACTATGGTAGTCAATGGGGACCGAGATCTGTTGATTTTTTCCAAATATCTTCCTTTGTGTTCAGCAGAACAAAGAAACTCATACAGGTTTGGAACAACTTGAGGGTGAGTAAATGATGACAGAATTTTCATTTTTGGGTGAACTATCCCTTTAAGACACATGTCCTTATAACTATATCCACATGAGACATGATTGCACATTTCATTCTGTTAGAAAGTGTTTCTGTTTGTCAATAAGCAGAAATACTGAAATTTAAATCATATTATTGATGGCTGAGATATCAGCATGTAAATGAAAACAGGATAACTGTAATTTCCTTGCAAGCAGAAATAAGGAGAAAACAAGTGTAACTGTGTCACAAGAGGAACTTTTTTTTCTTTTTCCTCCTTGTTATTGCACATCTTTTGGCTTGAGGTGCTGTGGTAGGAATGTTTTGCAGAGAACCCTGTTATCCACGATAAATGGCTGTTATATGGCGACTCAGGAGTGAGTAGATTCAAAATAATTGCTGTTTTAGATCAACCTTTTGTCCTGATTTGGCTCTTGTTTAAGTGGCGCATGGCCCAAATGTTACGGAAAAACATTTGGATAATTAAATGTATATTTTCTTTGTCGTGTATGAATTGGCTATATGTATTGCAAGACAAATAGTGAAATATATACTTCTGCCACAGAAGTACAATAATGCGCATCAAGGTCACAAGCCGCTAAAGGTCGCTTTTTCAAAACAATAACAAAGGAGTAGCTTGATGAAGCCTTGAATGAGTGTGGAATCATGGGAGTTGTCGTCTTCACTGATTGGAAAGCCATTTGATGGGACTTGTGTTCGTGGGTGAGCTGATGTGTTACAGTTTTATTAACGTTACTGTGCTAAGGTGAAACTGAGAGCCCGGGAGATTTTACGTTGGTGTTTTTATAATGCGTATGCCGCAGTCGCCCACTGCCGCTCCTTTCACGTTGTTTATGCATATTTTATGATTAAAGTTACGACCTCCTTCGTCCCTGAACTTGAACTTTGTATACACTTATGTTTATTCACTTAAATGCACATTATTTTATTTCATTCTAACGAAATGGCCACAAATGCTGAATTACTACTCATACTTTTTGACGAATTTATCTGTCTCTGAGACTCGCAGTAACTCAAGAAAATGACTAACCGTGTTGAGCTATGTAACAATTAGTTTTGTATTATTAGTACAATTAGTAACGATTAGTTTTCTGTCGATTAAAGTATCCAAACTGTTGCTCTCCTGTATAAAAAAAAAACCCTGCATAGTATATTAGTGTTTCCATGGTCTCTACGAAAGTAAAACTGGAAATCAGCGGTAGTGCGGATATGACTTCATTGACAGGTGACCCAATGATACGGGCTGGTTAAAATAGCTGATTTCTCTGGATTTAAGTGTTGGAAAATTTTGGGATAATGTAAGTACACAAGTCGTCAAAATATATTACATTGGTCTTAAGGTTTTGGTATATTGTAATCCAAAAATCTTACGTATTGTGCCTTTAAGTGAATTTCAAAAGTAAAACTTTTTGTAACTTTGTGTCAGTGAGTGTAATGTATTGCATTTAGTAATATGACGATGCTTAAGGTTTTTTTGGTGTATTTTTTTGTTTATGTGCCTCTAATGTAATGAAATATTTAGGTTCTGAGTACTAAAAGAGAATGTCCAGCTAGAAATTGACCTTTTCTCATCAGGAAAATTTGTTTCAGTGGAAATTCCTCCATAGTTTCGTCTCTTGACTTTCCCCAGCATTTCCAAAGTCACTCTGTGACAATGATATCAGATGCACATTTCAATGAGAATGAAATGACTCAATTTGACAGACCCGCTCTGCTTGATTAACTAGAACAACAACCTCTGCTTTCCCCACTGAGCCTCAGCAAGTGTGTGCGATGTCGTAATGAGCGCTGACTATCACACTGATGGATTGAATTGACCTCGTTCCAGCCCCAGACCATGTGTCTCTTCTTTTCTGTTGCCTTATATTTTCATGGGTCAGGGATTTTATTTTGTTTGTCCTTGATTCAGTGGAATCCGTGTCAGATTTACTGTGCTGTTACTGTTTAACTCCATAGATCTTTCTTTAAAATAAGTAAAGTTGGTTTGATTTTGTCATTTCTCACAATATTTTGTGAGCCTTCTCATCCTCAGCCTTGCTTTGAGAGACACAGCTGTGGTAATATGGTAACTGAATGCACTTTGAGTGCAAAGCAATCCCTGATGCCTTAGGGGTTAATAGTGTTTTGTTTTGTTCTTGTGTTACAGTCTCTGGTGGAATGAGCGTAGCGTGTGTGTTGAAGAGGAAAGCTGTGCTCTGGCAGGATTCGTTCAGCCCCCACCTGAGACTGCCTCCCCCTGACAGGCCATTACCCAGCATGCCTGTGGTGCTGAGTGCTGCGGGCCACCCCCCCCAACCCGGCCCTTCTCCTCAGGCCCCTCCCCCTACGCAGGGAGCAGGGCGCTCTCAAGATGACGCCATGGTGGATTACTTCTTCCAGCGGCAACATGGCGACCAGCCCGGCTACAACAATTGCAAACACCGCTGGCCGACTGGTGACAACATTCATGCAGACAACCAGGTGAGAACTGTGTAAAATTGACCAGGTAGATGCTTTTTTTTAAAGAGGACCTATTTATAATATTTTACAAAGACTATTTTACAAAGACTTTACAAATAAAAAAAAAATTCCCATGTTCTCCATTGTTGCAGCTCCTCTCTTCCCAGTCACGCTCTGTTTAGTTCCTGTCTCTATGAAACCCCCCTCCTAAAAAGCACAGTGTGCTCTGATTGGTCGGCTGGAGCAGTGTTTTGTGATTGGTCAACTGCTTTGAGCGTGTTTGGGGAAATGTCCCGCCCCTTAACATAACGGCCAGTTTAAACACGCTACTAACTCGCTCAATCAGCCCCCGCCCCTTTATTTTGCCATGTGCTTTGATTGGACGCCTGGAACAATCAGAATCGGCTGGAATTATTTAAATGAGCAAGACTACAATGGAGGCGTTTCAGGCATAGATATATTTACATAGGATCCGCTTTAGGGGCTGTTTCTATTGGCCGCTGTACATAAGCCGTCCACCATATTAGAACTGACAAAGCCGGTCTTTGAACATTCGAGAGCAAGTTGACTGAGCGTCTGCAACCCTAGGCAGATGCATGTATGAATATCTAAATCTGCAATAGACTTTAGCAGATGATTTTGCTAAACTAACTATTGTATTTATATGATATATTTGTATTTTTGTAATTGAATTTTTGCCATGAAAATAGCTTTGAATGCTTTAAATAAAATAATCTGAATCTGCTAAACTAACACAATACAACAAGATGAAGGCGGCAGCTAACACATTAAACAGTTACCATAGTAAAAGTAAAACCATTAAAAAGAAAAATAACTGAGTTAATACATTATAAAAACACAAGCTGACACATTCTCACCTGTGAAAGGATATCATGTTTCTTCGGGAATTTAAATCTCAGTGGTTTCACAACCAGCGCAATGTTGTGGCATCATTTGATTCTTACTGAAACACGCTGACTGTTCCAAGATGGCGCATGTGTGTGGGATCTACATATACATATCTACTGCTTCATGGAGTTCAGAAACAGTGACACTGATCCAGAGAATAACTCCCGCTGGAGGGACTTTTTGTTACTTAGCAGAGCTTTTTCATTCTCAAACAGCAACATTACACACTAAAGAAAGTTGAACATGCAAAAAAACATAATAGGTCCTCTTTAATTGTATAAAATTGAATCTTGTAATAATTGTATAATATTTCACACAGGTACGATCAATGGATGAGCTGAACCATGACTTCCAGGCACTTGCGCTGGAGGGCCGAGCCATGGGAGAGGTGAGACTCCTTACCTTCCTCATCATCTACTTAATACTTAATTTCTCATTCTTATGTTTTTAATGTCTGATGTTCCCGCTCTGCAGCAGCTCCTAACTGGGAAGAAATTCTGGGAAACTGATGATTCAGGGAAAGATGGACCAAAAGGGATCTTTCTGGACCAGTGGAGAGACAGTGCTTGGGGAACCTCTGGTATGTGTGTGTGTGTGTGTGCAGATGGCATGGTTGTATTTTACATATGTAGGTTTTTTCTCTCTAATGTCCCTTTTTTTTCCCTTCTGTAGATCACTCTGTGTCCCAGCCAATAATGGTGCAACGCCGACCAGGTCAGGGTTTCCATCCCGTGGGAGAGGCGGGATCTGTGCTGTCGCCCCGTTCTGAGAGCGGTGGATTAGGCGTGTCTATGGTGGAGTATGTTCTTAGCTCCTCCCCTGCTGAGAAAATGGACTCGTGTTTGCGCAAAGGAGCATTTGTGAGTCTTGATTATGAATCTTTTATCATCAAAACATTCTTATTTGTTTTTATTAAAGGGATACTTCACCGATTAGCATTAAGCTTTCTGTCAGTAGAAACCCGGTAGTATTTTCGAGTGACCGTGCTTCCCTCCCTCATGTCCCCCTGAGACGAGAGATTTCTGTATTGTGTGTCTGGAAAAAAAACTCAGATGACGCAAAAATCGTCATTTAGCTCATCAGAGGCTTTATTGTCCAGAGTCGAGAGACTACAGCCAGTAGGAGGAGCTCGTCCCGCATGTCTTCAACCCGCCCATAGGGGGATCTCACGATAAAACACCGTCTTTTCAGTTTCGAGTCGACTAGTCGCCTAGTTGTATCATTTCTTCCGATGCTGCCCTCTGTAACCGGTAGGCGTGGCTTGGGAGTGGCCTCGTAGGGCAGCGAAGCAAGTGCATTCTGGGAGTTGTTGTCTTTCATCCACATGAGCCAAAAATAAATTTTCTGGCTTTTCTCAGTCTAGAAGGCACCAACTTCTAAAATAATTTCACATTTCTACTACATAAATGACCCAATTTAAATACACATTCATCTTTCCAGCGGTGAAATATCCCTTTAAGATTAGAAATAGTTCACACAAAGCTGAAAATTCATTATTTGTGACCCTCATGTTTCCAAAGTCATGGTTTTGAATGAAAGTAACATTACATTTTTGGATGAACTGTTCCTTTAGCACCTCAAGTCCTTGTCATTTTTACTTCAATTTCATTCTGTTTCTCTTAGGGTCCCAGAGACTCGGAGGCTGATGACCCTGAGAAAAGGGTGGAACAAAAACCCAAAACAACATTTGATCCTGAGCGGAAGGAACTTAAAGAGACAGAGCCAGACGTTTTGGATAACCCCAATGGACTGCCCAATCAGAATGGACTTGATGTGGACGTTAAGGATTTTAGGTATACACCATCAAAAAAGTATAATAAATTAATGACTGCTCAATGTAAAAAAAACATTGTTTTTATTCCGCAAGAATGCATCAAATTGATCAAATGGGACAGTAAAGATATTGGTAATGTTACAAATCATTAAAATAATTTCTGAAGGACCATGTTATACTGAAAACTGGAGTAATGATGCTGAAAATTCAGCTTTGATCACAAGAATAAATTACATTTTAAAATATATTCAAGTAGAAATAAAATAAAATATTGGATTTTTGATCAGATAAATGCAGGCTTGGTTGAGCATAAGAGACTTATAAGGATAATGTTTATCCTCCCTCAGTTCGCTTTGTGGGGCTTTCCATATGTATACTTTCAGTATTTCTAAAATGTATTGAATACACACCTCTCTTGTTTCTTCCCCAGTCGAACTCCGGGTAACTGCCCTCCGACTGGTCCAGAGGTGGAGTTGGGTGGACCAGAAATGGTTGGAGGTGCAGGGCCAAAACCAGCAGAGGAGTTTTCAAATGTTGAAACCCAAAATGTGACCCTGGACCCCATGGAATCTGTTTCTATGGAGACTTTGCAGTTTGATTACACTGGAGGCCAGCTGCCTCTCGACTCCACAGCTGCTACCGTCAGCCTGTTCGACTACAACTCCCCTCAACAGGTGAATATCTGATGCTGCTAGCACTTTCAACTCTCAAGACTGTAATTAGTAGAGTAGAAAAATAATGTGTGTATTTATAAATATTTGTGTTGTTGCTATCAAAGGCCGCGAATGTCGAGGCTAACTTTGAAAAACCTTTGTTTGAAGTAATGTGCCACAATACCGTTCAGCTTCTTTGGAAGTTATTCTGGAAAAGTAATTATTAGTCACATTTGCATATGCTTCTGAAGCCTTTGCATATATGACTATAAACAAATGCAAATGTTTAATGTCTGATAAAAGCTTCATGTATTGCAGCTGTTCCAGAGGCCCAGCGCTCTGGCAGTGCAGCAGCTCACGGCGGCCCAGCAGCAGCAGTACGCGCTCGCCGCAGCTCAGCAACAACACATCGGTGAGTTTCAGCGTAGCTCTGAGTGTCCAGATGACTTAAAGGTGCAGTGAGCAATTTATGAGGAGCGCTGTTGACGTTTGAAATCAACCCTACCCAAAAGAAACACACCCCTCCCTTTAATTGCTCCATCCCCAAAATAACAAACACGCTAACAGCTGGCACATCAGACAGCAAGTACGGATGAACCAGCCCAATGTTACGTGCGTGTCAAGCTGATAAAGCAACCTTGGCATGTTTTTTTCCCCTCCTATTTACACAGCTATGCACAAACACAGTTTTTTTTTTCAACACACACACACACACACACACAGAACAGACATCGAGCAAATATTCACAAAATTGTTTGTTTGGGTGTTTATTTAAATTTTCAACAGCGTTCCTCAGAAATGACTTACTGCACTTTTAATGGACAAAAGTTTCAGGTGATTTATTTAATTTGGTTTCTTATTGGTTGTGCGTTAGGTTTGGCCCAAGCTGCATTCGTACAGAATCCGTACATCATTAGCACTGCTCCTCCAGGCACTGATCCGTACGCCGCCGGCCTCGCTGCTGCCGCCACACTAGGTGAGAGATCATGCTTACCATTCAAGATGGATATGTATCATGTCGGTTATTAAAGTTTAAAATGATTATGTAAATATAAAGTATGTTGATGAGTCCAGTCGGCATCACTTTGGGGTTCTGATCACCCTATTGGTGTTTATTTGTGATTTTAATGAGAAGCTGACTACATTATTCTATGTTCTTCCCAAATAAATAAATACATAGATTTATTACATCATGGAAAACAATTAGCCTAGCAACATGAAAAACACTAAGAATATTAATTTATATTGTACAATTGACCAACTAGAATTAATTGTTCTAGAGAGCTGTGTAATATTTGGGGTCTTTCAAAATGTTTTTTTTTCTTTTTTTTTCTTTAATGCTCACCAAGGCTGCATTTATTTCATTTAAAAAAACAAAACAGTAATATTTAAAATAACAATTTCCCATTTAAAGGCACAATATGTAACTTTTTTTGCTTTAAAAATAGCAAAAATCACTATATCTATGTTATATATATTTTTTTTGTTGTGTACTTACATTATCCCGACTGTTTCCAACAACTTTCAAACCAGGAGAAATTTGTAATTGAATTCGAAGACACGTCCCGTTTCTTTATTTCCGTTTTGTCGCCGTCAATGGCGTCATATCCGCGTTGTCCCTGGTTTCCCCTCGTACTGCCATAGCAACCGGAGCTATGAACCAGAGCCCTCTGATAGTAACCAAAGCGACAGACGCAGACAACTGTGTAGTTCGCAATGTCTATTTGCACGCTGTTGTTGTTTCGTTCAAACATTATGGACCATGGCAAGCAGACTTTGGATAAAAAAAAAAGGAGAACTAAAACGAGAATCAATATCAGCGCGGTGTTTTCGAGATGCCGAGAGCTCCCATAGAAAGTAACGTTATATAAACGAGAGCTCCACGTCCGAGACTTCGACCGCTCCTACATGTACTTTATTAAACAGGTGAGCACATTTACATAAAACTAATCAATGTTATATAGTTCAGCAATGATAAAATGTTAGAATATGATCTGTATGTTATTCTAATGTTGATCTAGCTTACTGCTAGTCTCATACAGACAAACTAACGCTAGTGTAATGTTAGACCAAGTGAAACAGCGCTGCGTTACCTCACAAGTTTAATTTGTCTAATAAACTGACCTGTGAGTAGTAATTCTTCACTTGCGTGTAGTTCGGTAGAATGAAATGTCCATATTCCTTTAATATCCGCGGGACTCGCGTCGCGTGTGGAGCTGATAGCTGTCTCTTAGCAATCCCGACCTGCTTCATATCACAGTCATGATAAAAGCATCGATGTATTCAGTCATCCATAAACATTATTAGATCGGTCGGCTTGACGTTGACGACAAGATCCATAATTCTTAGCAAATGTTGCGTCATCAAACTACGCCTTTGTTATTGTAAAGAGGCGAAAAATTCCATACTATACGTTTAAATATATTTAAAGAAGGGATTTATTCCTGTGATCAAATCATTACCTCAGTCTTCAGTGTCACATGATCCTTCAGAAATCATTCTAATATGATGATTTGCTGCTCAAGAAACATTTATTATCCATGTTGACCGCAGTTGTGCTGCTTAACATTTACATTTTTTCCAGGATTTTTTGATAAATAGAAATTTCAAAAGAACAGCATTTATTTTAAATAGAATTATTCTGATCAATCTTTGTTGAATACATTTTTTTTAAAGAATCATACTGACCCCAAACCTTTGAATGCACATTAAATGTGGACTCACTCAATCTTCAATATGCAAATATACAAATGCGTTGAATGTGGCATAATAATGAAAGTGTCAATGTGCAGCAGGGTTCTTTGTACTTGAACGATGACAGTACAGACTGCATTTTAATGCCGCACTCGCTGTGACAGGAGCAGTCTGTTGCTCACAGTCTGGAGTGGATACGAAGTGTTGCTCATGATGCCTGATAGTTTGGACGGCGTCCTCCAGAGGCTTGAGATTTAGCTCCAGGATTGAGGCAGTCTGCTTGACTAAGCCACACACACAAACACACACACCTGCTTTGATGCTCCTGAAGCAGAGTACAAAGGCAGAGGAAATGGCTGCCGACTCTCGATTCCCGTGTAAATCAAAGCCCCTGAGCCTCCTCTGAAAACAGTGTGCTTTGGCCCTTCATCTGAGCAATGATGTGTGTGTGTCTTTCAGGTCCAGCGGTAATGCCCCCTCAGTACTATGGTGTGACTCCATGGGGTGTGTATCCGGCCAACCTATTCCAGCAGCAAGCCGCCAACCCCTCCAACTCGGCCAACCAGCAGTCGGCCGCACAGAACCAACAGAACCAACAACAGGTAAGAGTTTAGCCAATCAGAGCGCTAGAGCTGCACGAATCTGGATAAATTGAGAATCGCAATTTAAAATGATTCTCCCATGATTCAGAACTGACGACTAAACAAAATAACATTTACTAGAGCTTCTGAAAGTGTTAAATTGCTGCAGTCTATTTAAAAATATTTAATTAAAAAAATATCTATTTGGATGAATGATTCAGTGACTTCATTACTGGATGAATCATAATTTTTGAATGAATCTCTTGAATTAATGAATCAATGCCAATCCATTCACAGTCACTTGTCGCCACCTACTGGTGTAATGATGTAATTGATACAATCTTTATTTGAAGCATCAAGTTACTTTTAAAAGGTGACTTAAGCCCTATTTGGACAGGACTAGTTTAACATGGAGAGGTGGGGTGAAGTAATAATCACCAGAGCTTCTCTGTGGTTTTAGTCCCGTCCGAATGTACATCTCAGTGATCATCACTGACAATGTCAGTATAGATTATGGCGACTTTTACCTTCAGTAAAAAGGTCTGGAAAAATGACCTCAGGTAATACTAATCCCGTGCGAATAGACCCGCTGTAAATATGTATGTAAATATTTCGTCATTTCCTGTTTAAAAGTAGTTTTCCGCGGTTTTTCAAGTATGGAGACGCTTGAAAAAGAATTCAGTCGCGTTCTAGACGCTGGAACGAGTCTGTGGCAAAACTCAAGTGTTTTCCACACACCATTCAGATCAGAGAGAAGATCGACAGCACTTGTTAGAGGCACGAAACATCTTTTAGCGTTAGGGAAGTGCCTATTACCAACACAATCCAATCTGAAGTTAATTAATACATCATTCGATCGGACATAACTGTTTTTTATATATAGGTTACATGTGTTTGCGCACGTGATATCAGGAAGCAACGTAATACGCACATGACGACAGGAGGGTGACGGCGGTGTGTAAATCGAGTTACTCTCCCACTTCTGCTAGTTTAACTGAGATCTCTTATCCCGTGCGAATTGTCCATTAATATTACAGACGTCCTGTGGTAAAATTACATTACTCCATCTACTCCATCTAAAGTTAATCCCGTCCGAATAGGGCTTTACTCAGAACACAGATCTGAACGTTCGCTGTGATCGTACTTGTCAAAGGTTTAATAGACAAAGGTGAATCGTTGTCATTCAGGAATAAGAACGCATGGGGTTTTGAATTAAGTTTGCGACACACATACATTCAACTCATCAGCCAATCTTTGACTTTTTGTTTTTTGCCCCAGGTGATGCGTGCAGGTGGAAACCAACGACCTCTGACTCCCAGTCAAGGACAGCAGGGTCAGCAGACAGAGCAGCTTGTAGCAGCAGCAGCGGTGAACTCAGCCTTGGCGTTTGGACAGGGTCTGGCAGCAGGCGTACCTGGTAAGGGACTTGATTAAAGAGATTTTAAAGAGGTGTTCACACTGACAGTGATTTTCAAGAAAATGTGACCCAAGAAAGTTGATTTGAGGTGACTGATGCGGTTGCCGTTGGAACACAATTGAGTAATGTTTAACCTTATGCAAATGGACAATACCAGGATCCTGATAATCATAGAAAACCAAGGAAATAAAATAAAATAAATAATTCATTTGGTATGTGATGGAAAGGAATTGTGAATATACACTACCATTAGAAAACTATTATTATTTATTTTTTCAGCAGAGGCATTAACAGTAAAAGTGACAGTAAAGACATTTTATAATGTTCCAAAACATTTCTATTTCAAATAAATGTTCTTTTGAACTTTCTATTCATCAAAGATTCCTGAAAAATTTATCAGTTTCCCCAAAATAAAATAAAAATATGCAGCACAAATGTTTTAAAGAGTGATAATTATAAATGTTTGTTGAGCAGCAAATCAACATATTAGAATGATTTCTGAAAAATGATGCTGAAAATTCTGCTTTATCACATTAAAAATCGTACCAGCCCCAAACTTTTCAATTTAGAAAGTGATGTTTTATTAAATAAGATATTTCATTAGCTTAAAATTGCTTAAACTAATCACTGATGACTGGGAAAAGTCATGGGAATTCATTGGTCGAAAGTGAGGAAAGCCTGGACTGTCAGTTGAAATGTTAGTGGATACAACAGTCTTGTTGGGACACCATCTATCAACCAACAGTTCAATGACTTTAATCAGCAGTTCAATCGCTGTTAGTGTGAACAGGTCAGTGTCTGATTAAGACGTGTCTGTGGTATTCCAGGTTATCCTATGTTGGCCCCAGCTGCGTATTATGACCAGACAGGTGCGCTTGTGGTGAACACAGGTGCTCGTGGAGGACCAGTTCGACTGATGGCCCCTGCATCGGTTATCATCAGCCCGTCAGCAGGTACGTGTTTGAAAATGACAAATCAACCACCATTTAACACTCTCAGAATCTTGCCTTGTATTTGGTATTAAAACCTTATGGATTTAAAGGAACAGCTCACCCAAAAATGAAAATTCTGTCTTTTTCATCTTTGGAACACAAATTAAGATATTTTTTTTATTCCACATTTTCAAGCTTCAAAAGTATATAAAGACATTGTATAATTAATCCGTTCTGATTTCCCAGTGGCCGCTGCTGCCGCCTCAGCGGGCGGGGGTAATGCCGGTCTCGGTGGCGGAGCAAGTGGGCCGTTTCGTGCGTTGAGTTCTCAGCAGGGTCCCGGACAGCAAGGGAGCGGGGCGTTGGGAGGGAGCTCTTTTTACGGGAGTGGATCCCCAAGCTCCTCCTCACAGAGCTCCTCACTATTCTCACAAGGCTCTGCCCAACCGGGAAACACCTCACTTGGATTCAATGCCAACCCGTCGTCTTCTCTGGGAGCCACGCTTGGAGCAGCACTCGGGGGTTTTGGCACAGCAGGTATGTTTAGTTGGTTATCTCAAGTTTCGTTATGTTGAAAATAAAAATCACTATAATATTGCTAGAGGGTTATTCCTCCTAGCGGCAAATCTACTTTAATATATATATTTACACACATACACATCACGTCTGGACGAGTTGAAGCTAATTGCCTAAAGTCCAGAAAGAGCCAGTCTGAAGATTTTGGACAATCACAGTTGACCAATTTCACAGAAAATCACATAGTATGTGATGGGCACAGAGACTTTTTTTTTTTAGCTTCAGACTATGAATCCATCCAGTCAGAGGATATTTATTTTTTTATTTATTTATTCAGATTTTAGAATTTTTTTCATAGGGATTGTGTTTGAAAGGACCTTAAAGTCTAGTAGTGTGTGATCTTGTCATTAGCTATATGATGCTGTCGTAGATTTTTCTTAACCTAAGTCCTATCTCATCTGACCTAAGCCTACCTGGGCCTGTAATATTTATACCCTAGCGCGTCTACACATCGACGTCGGCTGAGTCTAATCCTATACCCTAGCGCGTCTACACATCGACGTCGGCTGAGTCTAATCCTATACCCTAGCGCGTCTACACATCGACGGCGGCTGAGTCTAATCCTATACCCTAGCGCGTCTACACATCGACGGCGGCTGAGTCTAATCCTATACCCTAGCGCGTCTACACATCGACGTCGGCTGAGTCTAATCCTATACTCTAGCGCGTCTACACATCGACGGCGGCTGAGTCTAATCCTATACTCCAGCACGTCTACACATCGACGTCGGTTGGGTACTAATACCTGTTCCCGTAACTAGCTTTCTTCCTGCGCAGGAATAATTGACAAACAGACCTTAGCAAATGTCCTTCAAATGCTTTAATCACGGCCGGAGGATCTCTCGAACAGTTCTCAGAGAATCTCCCCCAAGAAGAAGCAAGGCCGGAGGATCTCAGACAAATCCCACTGAGAATCCCACCAGCTAAAAGAATACAACAGTTTTTATAGAATAAGGAGGTATCGCAAAAATGTCATACTGCATTACATAATTTCCCCACAATTTGATTGGTTTTCATAGACAAACCCTTCTGTTACCAGGCAAAGCAAACTTTGTTTTAATGATTACTTCATTGTTAATCACAAGTTTCAAATTTAGTTGTCTGTCTAGTTTCAATTCCCAAACTTATTTTTACACTCACACAACCAAAGTCAAAGGGGTATGGCGAAAATACAACATCCAAAAACACAGGACAGAACGTTTTAGTACATTGTGTTTCAAAGTGTTATCATGTTAGGCCTGAAAAGAGAAGTAAGGTTAGATGTTAGAGACATGGTTAGTTTAATATACAGTTTACTATTTTTATCTATTAAAAATCTACCACAATGCCCAGTCAGCAAGTGTATGATGCCTATCTGTTCTAATTTTAAAAGCTGTGGCATGTATTCCAGCTTGAAGTGAACTTTAAAACGTACTGCACTGCAGGACCAAACCACAAAAATCATATTTGTTCCTAATGCTTAAATATTTTAGATTTGCATTTAATCTGACTCTGGTTTAATTTTTGCATGTCCGTTTGTTTGTTTTGCAGTGGCTAATTCCAGTTCCAGTGGGTCACGTCGGGATTCTCTGACGGGTAGCTCTGATCTGTACAAGCGCACACCCAGCAGCCTCACCCCTATTGGCCATGGGGGTTTCTACAATGGCCTCAGCTTTAGCTCCTCCCCCGGCCCAGTAGGCATGCCTCTTCCAAACCAAGGCCCCTCCCACTCTCTCACCCCGCCTCCCTCGCTCTCAACTCATGGATCTTCAAGCAGTCTTAACCTTGGTGAGTACGTGAATGAACAAGGTATTTATATAGCGCTTTCATATGTACTACTGTACACCCAAAGCGCTGTACAATCATATCAGGGAATCTCTCCTCAACCACACACCAGCTATGGGTGGAGAGGAGAGAGAGTGATAGAGACAATTCAGTGGATGGGGGGATTATTAGGAGGCCAATGGAGGGAATTTGGCTAGGACACCCCTACTCTTTACAAGAGTGCCATGGGATTTTTAATGACCACAGAGAGTCAGGACCTCAGTTTAATGTCTTATCTGAAAGACGGAAGGACTTCCTCTTTGCTTTCAAAGGCGCAGTTGCTCATTATCATTTAAAGCGGGGTTTCTCAAACTCGGTCCTGGAGGGCCACTGTCCTGCACAGTTTAGCTCCAACCCTGATCAAACACACCTGAGCAAGCTAATCAGTGTCTTCAGGATCACTGGAAACTCACAGCTAGGTGTGTTTGATCAGGATTGGAGCTAAACTGTGCAGGACAGTGGCCCTCCAGGACCGAGTTTGAGAAACCCTGATTTAAAGAGACGTGCACCAAAATGGGTCGCTGTGAACAGAGCTGTTTTTGAGGAGGTAAATATGGTGTTGTTTTACACAACCAATGAGGAATTTTAACCTAAGTATATTACAAACTTTACATGAAGACCCTAAATAATCATACCAAGTTGTGGAAAATGAGCGTCTAATGACCCCTTTAAACATATTTAATGAATTGAATCTCCCTTCTGGCGCCTCCCCTTCAGGTGGACTGACCAATGGCAGTGGGCGTTTCATCTCGGCAGCACCAGGGGCGGAGGCGAAGTACCGCAATGCCACCACAGGTTCGTCTCTCTTCAGTCCCAGCAGCCAGCTCTTCCCTTCCTCTCGGCTACGTTATGGGATGTCTGACGTGATGCCTTCGGGACGCAGCCGTCTCCTCGAGGACTTCAGAAACAACCGCTACCCCAACCTACAGCTGAGAGAGATCGCGGGACACGTCATGGAGTTCTCTCAGGACCAGCACGGCTCCAGGTCTGCTACAGCTCACATGTTAGAAAGTCAGAACCCTTATATCAGCATTTTGGCATGATATGATAATAGTGGGAATAATAAATAAAAGGTCCAAATCCAAAATGTTAAGAAAAATACAATTTGGATTTTGTTCAGGTTTATCCAGCTGAAACTGGAGAGAGCAAGTCCTGCAGAACGTCAGTTGGTCTTCAACGAGATCTTACAGGCAGCCTACCAGCTCATGGTGGATGTGTTTGGAAATTACGTCATCCAGAAGTTCTTTGAGGTATTATTGAGTTATTTTGTTGATGAATGCATCAATTTAGTATCTAATGAACTGTGTGCGGTTTAACATGAGTGCAGGTTCAGATTGGGACCTGGGGCCGGTTTCACAAAGATAGACTTTGACTATGGCTTAGATATAGTAGATAGTCAGACTTCAGATAGACACTGTTGCACAAAGCACTTAAGACTCTATCTTAAGTAGGACTACACTGCAATGCATTCTGGGTAAAATAAGACACTTTTCAGAACAAAAAACATGGCGGATCGAGTAAGCGCATTCAACCGCTCAGTGCAGTTTACCCCAGCGGAAAAGATGTGTTTGTTGGAGGAGTATAACAGTTACAAGGACGTTTTACTTGGGAAATTTAGCGGAGAATGTAGTAACAAGAAGAAATGTTTAAATTATGAGCCATTTTCCCTTTTCTTTTGGCTGTTTGTAGTGTAACTGATTGTTACTGCTGGTTGCCAAGGTAACATAGAGGCTTAGACCTAAGTTAGCCTGGGGGTAAGGTGTCTAAATGAAGTCAGTCTTTATCTTTGTGAAACAGTCTAACTTGCATTAGCCTAGTCTATGAGCAGATTTTAGACTTGTCTAACACTATAGACCGGTCTAAAATAGCTTTGTGAAACCGGCCCCTGATTTGGGACCGCATACCAATTTACTTTTTGTTTCTATGTTTGCTTGTAAATTGGTTTCTTTTTTTCTTTCTTTTGAAGTTGACCCGAAATAAACTTAACTAACTAACATTTATTTATATAATACGGATTGTTTCAATGCAGCTTCTCAGTAATATACAGGAAAGTAACAGTTTCAGCGTTGCAAAGTTCATCAGTTATATGTGCATTAAGTGTACTGGATGTCAATTAGGATGCTAAAAGAGTTTTATGTGTTTAGTTTGGCAGTCTGGATCAGAAGTTGGCGCTGGCCGAGCGGATCCGTGGTCATGTTTTATCCCTGGCGCTGCAGATGTACGGCTGCAGAGTGATCCAGAAAGCTCTGGAGTTCATCCCTTCGGACCAACAAGTCATTGTGAGTTTATGAAAGGCTGAACGCTCATGTTGTAATTATTCACATGGCTGTGGTGAAGTTACAGTGTATGAATTGAATCAAATTTGTTTTGTGTCTTTTACAGAATGAGATGGTTCGAGAGCTTGACGGGCACGTGTTAAAGTGTGTGAAGGATCAAAATGGAAATCATGTTGTGCAGAAATGCATTGAGTGTGTCCAGCCTCATGCTCTTCAGTTCATCATTGATGCATTCAAAGGACAGGTGTGTCTCTTTTGAACTGTGTGAAACGCTGTATGTTTGAATATAAGGGCTTTGGGTGTGTGTGTTTGTGTACCATGGGAACTTTTATGACTAATTTTTAGAGGCCTTCATATTTTTTGAAGCACAACTTCAGTGCAGAATCTCAGTATAAGAAATGAGAAATTATTTAAATAATAATATGAAGATACATAATACTCAGCTATTCCTAATTTTAAACAATAAATCAATGTAAATGTTTCTTTTTTGTGTAGAGAAAGTTTAACATGAAATAAATACTACACTACCATTGAAAAGTTTTTGCGGTAAGATTTAAAGAACAATTATCTATTATGCTCACAAAGGTTGCAATAATTTTCATATATTATTGTATATTATATTATTTTAAATATTATAAATTTTTTATATATTTGAATTTGTAATTTATTCCATTGATTCATGTGCCAATGTTCTTTTCTAGCATCCATGCTTAATATTTTTGTCGAAACGATGATACATATTTTCTTTTCTTTTTTTCTGAATTCTTTGATTTAATAGAAAGTTCAAAAGAACAGCATTTATTTGAAATTTTTTAAATAAAAATGGACTTGGTGCTGAAACCCAAAGCACAGGACAATAGAGACACCAGAATAACAATATTCCTGATTCTGAACCTGAAAATACAGAATTATTTTAGACGAATATGCTTTCACTGTCACTGACTAGATATATTTAAAATAATGAAGGACGCTTTTACTTGTAACATCAGACATTTGGCATTATCAGGACACACAAATATTCCCACATTGCATTATTATACATTATATAGTAGTTTAATGTAGTCCTCTAACACTAAAACTCTGAAAACTTGAATTTGTTATCACACAGTAATTTTTATTTTGGGTGATCTACCCACGATATGTATTGATGCATTTTTGTATTGTGATATATTGTGACACGATATATTGTTACACCCCTTATATATATATATACACACACACACTTTTTTTGTGTTTTGGACCCAATCTGAACTTTAAAAAAATCCTGTCAAATATTGGTAGAACTGCAGTCTTGTCAAATTCAGTGTTTCCTCTTTAATGGACCGCACTGGCCAAAATGGCTGCAACAGTGAATGAGTAGTCTATGGGACCCATGTTCTTTTAAAATGAATACTGGGGACAGAAAAGTCTACTTACATGCATTTTGTAACCTGTCTGTGCTGTGAGAAAACTGCATTATCATCCAGTCGTGTCTGGAGCGGCTTATTTTGAAATGTATTTAAAACCTTTGTCTCTTGTGTGTATGTTTAACTAATAACTGTGTGTGTTGTGCAGGTGTTTGCTCTGTCCACACACCCATATGGTTGTCGGGTGATCCAGCGTATTCTGGAGCACTGCCTGCCTGAGCAGACCCTCCCGATACTGGAGGAAATACATCAGCACACCGAGCAGCTGGTCCAGGTAATTTATGAAGCCGTCTCTTTCTGCACTGAACCAGGATCTTAGCCATTCCTCTTAAGAACGTTTCTTTTTTTCCCCCCATCCCCATATAGGATCAGTATGGGAATTATGTGATTCAGCATGTTTTGGAGCACGGCCGCGCTGAGGACAAGAGCAAGATTGTGTCTGAAATCCGAGGAAATGTGTTGGGGCTCAGCCAGCATAAGTTTGCCAGGTACGCACAAAGAATTTACGCACGCATGATAAACCGTCACACAAATACGAGCAAGTGTCTTACTTGGGAGCCGCTTGTGTTTTCGTTCACAGTAACGTGGTGGAAAAGTGTGTGACCCACTCGCTGCGTGCCGAGAGGGCGATGCTGATTGATGAGGTGTGCAGTATGGCGGACGGGCCCCACAGTGCCTTATACACCATGATGAAGGACCAGTATGCGAACTATGTTGTGCAGAAGATGATCGATGTGGCCGAGCCGACACAACGCAAGATTGTAATGCACAAGGTGCGGCTGCTATTTCATCATCAGTATTTCTTCTTTTCCTGTTTGTGCCCAAAGTGGGGCTGGGCGGTATGACGATATATGGCAACGATATAAAGCGTCCATTAGAGCTGCGTGATTAATTATTAAAAGATCTCGATTCAAACTCCAACGTGATCTTCTTCATAAATGACAACGATTCGGCCATGTCTATTAAAACAATTAAAAATCAGTAATTTATTGAGATATTATTAAAATTTGTAATTTGTTGATTCATGTGCCAATGTTCTTTCTCGCAGCCATACTTAATATTTTTGTCGAAACAATGACGCATTTATTTTTTCAGAATTCTTTGATTGAATAGAGAGTTCAAAAGAACATTTATTTGAAATATTTATTTTGGTAACATTATAAAGTGACTCAGCAAACATTCAGATCTCTGTTCTTAGCCAGAGAGAGCAGTTGTCATGTATAGTTATGAAACGGCTTCACAAACTCCACAATATAATTATTTCTATTGCAATAATTCAAATTATCACAGAAGTACTGGGATAAAAATGTATAGTTCGGATATAAACACTGATGTCTACGGTAGCGATCGGATTGGAGTGAATCACCTTTTAAAAGTAACTTGATGCTTCAAATAGTCAATTACATCGTTACACCAGTAGGTGGCGACAAGAGACCGTTAAAAAATATTTTTCATTGAATCGTTAGCTCAAGAAATTAGTTCAAAAACACTGATTCATCCATTGAATCATTCATTCAAAAAATAATTAATTCATATGTGTATACATTTATATTTTTGTGGTGGAGCCAATCTGAACTTTGAAAAAATCCTGTCAATTATTTGTAGAACTGCAGTCTTGTCAAATTCAGTGTTTCCTCTTTAATGGACCGCACTGGCCAAAATGGCTGCAACAGTGAATGAGTAGTCTATGGGACCCATGTTCTTTTGAAATGAATACTGGGGACAGAAAAGTCTACTTACATGCATTTTGCCGTGAGAAAACTGCATTGATAATTTCTGACACACTCAATACAGCAAACATTCAAATCTGCGTTTGCGCTACCGCTGACTGACTAAGACCAGTTGTCATGTATAGATTGATACTGTGTGGCTGTTTCATTTCACAATAATTTAAATAATGGAAAGTACAATAATCATATCATTACATTGTTACACCAGTAGGTGGCGACAAGAGACTGTTAAAAAATATATTTGTCATTGAATCATTCAAGAGATTTGTTCCAAAACACTGATTCATCAACAAATGAAGTCTAACCTTAACCCACAGAATTGTCAAAATGCCCTTTATGTGGAGTATTCACTTAAACACAGTAGATTATATCTTAAATTAACAAACAGTTGGGTGAAAACCGGATGTGTCAGTAAATTTAGTGCATTTAGTCTTAAAGTGACAGCAGCCTAATATACAATGTCTGTATTTCTTGCATTAAATTTTTAGATACAGTAGGTTTATTTAATTTGTAAATTTGTTCTATTGTATTAATCCTAGTGTTTTTATTTGCTGCTTTGTTCTTATTTTTAGTAACAATATTGTGAACTTATTTAAAGGGATACTCCACTTTTTTTGGAAATAGGCTCATTTTACAACTCCCCCAGAGTTAAACAGGTGAGTTTTACCGTTTTCGAATCCATTCAGCCGATCTCCGGGTCTGGCGGTACCACTTTTAGCATAGCTTAGCATAGATCATTGAATCGGACAAGACCATTAGCATCTCTCTCAAAAAAATGACCAAAGAGTTTCGATATTTTTCCTATTTAAAACTTTACTCTTCTGTAGTTACATTGTGTACTAAGACCGACGGAAAATGTAAAGTTGTGATTTTCTAGGCTGATATGGCTAGGAACTATACTCTCATTCCTGCGTAATAATCAAGAAACTTTGCTGCCGTACCATGAGTCCAGCAGTATAGTTCCTAGCCATATCAGCCTAGAAAATCGCAACTTTACATTTTCCGTCGGTCTTAGTACACAATGTAACTACAGAAGAGCCAAGTTTTAAATAGCAAAAATATCAAAACTCTTTGGTCATTTTTTGAGAGAGATGCTAATGGTCTTGTCCGATTCAATGATCTATGCTAAGCTATGCTAAAAGTGGTACCGCCGAACCCGGAGATCGGCTGAATGGATTCGAAAACGGTAAAACTCAACTGTTTAACTCTGGGAGAGTTGTAAAATGAGCCTATTTCCCCCAAAAGTGGAGTTATCCCTTGAATATGGTGAAATATGTTTTTGGTCGTATCGCCCACCCCTATGCTAAAGTGTGTAAGAATTGTGATGAATGTTTTGTGATGGATTTCGCTTGGTTTTGTGTAGATCCGGCCCCATATTGCAACGCTGCGGAAGTACACGTACGGAAAGCACATTTTGGCCAAGCTGGAGAAGTACTACATGAAGAACGGCGTTGACCTCGGCCCACTCTGTGCACCTCCTAATGGCATCATGTAAACCCTTCCCATAATTCCTCTAGGATGGCCGTCTGTGCGAGCGTGTTCGTCCACAGCCGACGACGTAGGGATGTTGGGGTGGAGAGTCGAAACCTTCCCCTCAACACTGAATCATACCCAGGTTGTTATGACCTGTTTTGTTTTTTTTGTGTTTGTTTTTCCTCTCCCTTTTAGCATTTCTTCTGTTTTTTGCTCTACTACCTAAATGATGGTCCTTTTCGGTCCTGTATGAAATGAGAGAATATTTGATTTATCCCATGTTCAATCATGTAGGCTTGCGCAAACACACTTTATTGCTTCGCAACACCTTTCTAACTCGCATATTCTTTCATAACACACACAAACACACACACACACACACATACATACATTATCACTAACACTTGATTGCTAACACGCAGACATTTAGCATGGGAGACGTTTTTGGTCTTGCTTCTATAAACTATTTAGTGCATACTTGGTGTAGACCTTTGCATATATATATAAATATATATATAAAACTTTGTAGTTTTTCTGGTTTTTGATGTCCAATCTGTATCTATAATCTTCCCCTGTAGTGAATACATACTTCTGATTGTATAATTGTACATTTGTAAACCTTCGCTAATGTAAATGTGGACTCGCTTCTACAGCCCTTTTTTGGTATGAGGAGAAAAAAAAAAAAAAAAACGACAAAATGGAAAAAAGAAAATCTTGTGCATTTCAGTGTAAATTCTCACCTCTTTGGTTGTGGTTTCTGAGTTATGAGTTGTTATATATTGTAAATTGTAATATCAGATTTTTTGTTGGTTTTGAAGCCCTTTGAATTATTACTGCATAGATGTACAAAGAACAGAGAAAAGTGCGCACTCTGCTTTTAGCCATTCACCAGCCACCTCTTTTTCACCTCCACTCATCCCTTTCTTTTTTTAAGATCTTTTATAGTCCCTCCCTGACTCCTGGGCAGGTAGCAGCAAGCGCGTGTGTGTGTATGTGTGTGTGACGCGCTCGACTGCCCTGGGTCAGAGTCGGAGGTGTGTACAGATTTGCCATTCTTTTGTCTACTTGTAAGTGATTGTAACATACTGGCCATTGGTTTTTGATTTGGAACACTCTCTGGTGTATATTTAAACAGCCTTGTGTATATTTCCTATGATTCTCTTTATGCAGGCACACTTGTAACCATAATGTGTATAGGTAACAGATGCTGTGTGTGCTTTCTGCCTGGGCAACTATTTTTTGTAACTCCAGTTGTAGATTGTCTCTAAACAACGTGTGATCTTTATTTTGAAACAAAACAATGAAAAAATTTCAAAATTTCACAACGGCCTCTGCCTCTTCCTTTCCATGTGTTCGGGACTGGGATCATTATGTCTATAAGCGATTCTGCCATAATTCTCTTAGAAAAAAAAATTACTCTTGTTAAAAGGATACTCCACTTTGAAGCCCCTCCTTCTGAAAAGCACAGTGTGCTCTGATTGGTCGGCTGGATCAGTGTGTTGTGATTGGTCAAATGCTTCAAGCATGTTTGGGAAATGCCCCGCCCCTTACCATAACCACCCGTTTCAACACACTACTAACTCAAACAGGCTCCGCCCCCTTTATTCTGCGTATGAATTATTTAAATGAGGAATATTGTGACACGCTTGTTTCTGGAAGACTACAATAAAGGCGTTTCAGTGAGTTCAGAAACAGTGACACTGATATAGAGAATAACTCGAGAATAATACACACTAAAGACAGTTGAACATGTAAAAAAGCATAAGAGGTCCAGCGTGTACATTAAAGCTGTGATGATAAACTAAAGCAACTAAAATTAGTCCAAACAAAACTCTTTAAAGCTACACTGTGTAACTTTTTAAGTTGATTCTTAGCAAAAAACACTGTTCTTTCAAAATATGTGCTCATTAATGTGTAATTACCACTAGATGGGAGAAAATCCTACACAGTGTAGCTTTAAAGGGATACTCCACTTTAAAATGAAAATTCTGTCATCATATACTCACCCTCATGTTGTTTCAAACCACCTTTCTTCTGCTGCACAGAAAGGAAGATATTTAGAAGAATGTCAGTAGCCAGACTGAGTTTCTGGTCTCATTGACTTCCATAGTAGGAAAAAAATATACTATGGAAGTCAATGAGACCAGAAACTGTCTGGTTACTGACATTCTTCTAAATATCTTCCTTTCTGTTCAGCAGAAGAAAGAAGGTTTGAAACAACATGAGGGTGAGTATATGATGACAGAATTTTCATTTTAAAGTGGAGTATCCCTTTAAAGCTACACTGTGTAGGATTTTCTCCCATCTAGCGGTGAAATTGTTTATGACTACCAACTGTATATTACTTTCTAGCCCCTCCCATTCCGAGGGCGTTTTAACTCCTTATTATTTCAAATCTGCCGGCAGTCGCGAGTAATCTCCCCCTCGCATTCGTCACGGTGCCACTGAGTGTAAAAACGCGAAAGGCGAAGCTTGAATTTCCAGGTATGTCCCTCTTTGGCTAATGTACTTTCAAGATGGAGGCGCAACATGGCTGCCGCCATTCGAGCGACTCGCTCGTATGAATTCTAAATGGCAGATTCTACGCTTACGAGAATACTTGATTAGTTGGTAGAAGTGATTACACATTAATGAGCACATATCATTTTGAAAGAACAATGTGTTTTTTTGCTAAGAATCAACTTAAAAAATTACACAGTGTAGCTTTAGTTTATCATCACAGCTTTAATGTACACGCTGGACCTCTTATGCTTTTTTACATGTTCAACTTTCTTTAGTGTGTATTATTCTCGAGTTATTCTCTATATCAGTGTCACTGTTTCTGAACTCACTGAAACGCCTTTATTGTAGTCTTCCAGAAACAAACGCGTCACAATATTCCTCATTTAAATAATTCATACGCAGAATAAAGGGGGCGGAGCCTGTTTGAGTTAGTTAGTAGTCATGTGTTGAAACTTGTGGTTATGGTAAGGGGCGGGCATTTCCCAAACATGCTTGGAGCATTTGACCAATCACAACACACTGATCCAGCCGACCAATCAGAGCACACTGTGCTTTTCAGAAGGAGGGGCTTCATAGAGACAGGAACTAAACAGAGCGTTACTGACAGACTGGGAAGAGAGGAGCTGCAACAATGGAGAATATGTATAAAATAATGTTTTTTGAACATTTAAGCTTAAAAACCTATTCTAGTAGAGCCCAAAAACTTTGTAAAAGGGCATAACAGCTCCTCTTTAACACAAATGATAATGCATAATAAATGAATGAGTTTTCTTAATGACGGCCTGAGGATACTGTACTGTCTTGATGAAAGTATAGCAGATACGCATCGATGAAGGATTTCTTCAGAAATCGCACTCGCATAAGTGGTTTTCAAATGTAGAACTTGCGTAACATCTTTCCAGGGAACACATTATGAGTAAACGCATATCTCGAATGCACTGCAAATCTCTTTAGATAAAAGCATCGGCAATTGTAAATCTTGCATTTTTCAAGGGTGACTAAAAGCCTGTTCACACCCAGGATGATGGCCGTAACTATAAAGTTTTGATAATTGTTCTGATTCTGACGACAGGTAAGTCCACACCACAAATACACTGGAACGATTTCATTGGAATCACTTTCAGAATGATTTCATTTCCTGCTGATGAATGATAAAAAGATTAAACATTAAACACCAGAATCAGAGTAGTTCATTGTTCCATCACAAAAGAACAGTGAATATAAAGCCAGATGTATTAAATATTAGTGAAAAAAATAAAATAAATTAAGCGATTATTGAACCTTTAGATGAAATATAAAAGAAATTCTAACAAATGACTGATAAATTATATAGTGAGAATATGGAGATCACAATCAAGGCTCAAAGTAAGCAAAAATATGCTCACCGCACAGATGGTGCAAAAAAGTACACTGTAAAAAACTGTTTCACCTTAAAAATAGTGAGTTAACTCGAAATGTGAAGTAATAAATGACAACTTGGAAATTTGAGTTGACTAAACTTACAATTTTAAAGCAGCGCAAACACTTTTTAAGTTGAAACAACAATTTTATAAATTATATCTGATAGCTTATAAAATAAATCAATATTTTTTATAACACACTACTTAAATATCAGTTGTCTCCCAATAATATGTCTTAGTAAGAAGATATTTAAATGTTTTATGATTATCGACGCAATAGTTTTAATTATGAGGGGCAAAACACACAATGTAATGCAATAAAATGACGATAGAGAAAAGTTATGATATGCGCAATTTTATACATTATATTAAAACTCTTTGTGTACTGTTGCTGTTCTGTGCCCTGGAAGCTGCATCTGAAGACAAATTCCTTGTGTTTGCCAATAAATCTTATTCAGATTCTAATTCTTAAAAGCCCTTTTTAAGATTCACTAGGAGTCCAAACAGTAGCATGATATAATTTCAGAGGTATGATCAAAAACATATGTCCACTACTACTACAGACAAATAACGATATGCAGCACTGAGTCTGATGAACATCTTGATAGGGGAGGAGAGGCGGGGAGGGAAGACGGGCTGCAGGGGGCATAACCATTCCTCAACCGCACGAGGAGGAGAATCCAACCAATGCCCTCCTCTTCTCACACACGCCATAGCGTACAGAAGAGAAAGAGGAGTGTGTGTGACAGAGATAGAGAGAGAGAGAGTGGAGTTCTGGTCTTCCCTGCTTCCACATCCAGTCTCAACCACTGAAGTCAGAGGGGAGTAGATCACTAGAGGCCGTGCGCGCGCTGCTACTCCTCCTCGCTCTTCGCGTGGTTTTGCGGGGATTTGACCGTGTGCCGTACGCGATCACGGATGCGCCGACAAAAGCGCCTGCCCTGAAGTTGGATACCGAAAACGAGAGGTTTACTCCTACCTAGCTAGTACCTTAACGAGGAGCGGGGTGACGAGAGCCCCGTGTTTTGCCGTGTTCGGAGCACCATGAAGCGCCCGAGCTGGACGGCGCTCGCGCTGCTGCTGCTGGCGCAAACCGCACTGGTAAGAATGACACTCTATTGTGATCTATTGTTACGAAGAGGGGCGATTTACCGCCGGTCAGACGCGCTCAACAATCGGGATTATGTTCGTGCGTGTTTGCGGTAATCGTTTATGAGAGAGGGTGCATTGTATGGGCATTAATTAGGCGACAGGAGCCGTGTTGCAAATCTTGGACGCGACCCACATTCTCTCGGCTGACCGCAGACAGCGCGTCTCTGGCGGCCTGGGGAGCGCGGCGGGCGGGCTGGAGAAGCTCCGTGCTGGGACCCACGACTCACGGTGCGGGTTTCCATTGAGCACCTTTTGCCTTGTTTGGCCATTTTGATCTGGATGTGGGTGGGTAGGTGGGTGTGTGTTGGTGTTGTGGGTCACAGACGCACCGTTACGCTAGCCGCCTTCCCCGGTTGTCTGATTATGTTGGCGTGGAGCTTGTGTGTGTGTGTGTGTGTGTGTGTGCGCGCGTGTCATGATAAACTATAATTAACGCGTCACATCTAATTATGGTTTAATTACTAGCCCTTTGTCCCTCATGTTTGCCTGTCGGTGGTCCCTCCACACGTACCGTTCTCTTTGAGGTCAAGAGTGATCGGTGGGCACCAGACATGCCCGGTAATTACAGCAGGGCTACATTATAATGGGTTAAAGCAGGTAATCTGCGGAGGTGTTGGAAGTGTTGCCGATCGGCGGGTGATATTGACCGGAGATCGCCTGAGGAGGAGGAGGAGGGTGTGGAGAGGCTGCGGGGGGTGACGTCATTGGTTTTCGCGGCGCGAGAGAGCAGCTACCTTTTTCACAGACTGTTATGACGCGTTTTAGCCAATGATCTTAACCGGTTTTAACGATCAGCACCATCGTAAATCCTGCAACGTTTTTATATTATCATTTTTTGTTTTAAATGTATGTACATTTATAACACTATACCTTGTATTATATTACCTTTGCATCAAATGACAAAATTTTTTATAATAATAATAAAAAAACAAATAGTTAACGCTGCTGTGAGGGTATTTCTCCTCTGACTGCCGTTATCAATCTCTCTCTATTTTTTTCTTCTTTTGAAAGTTGTGAAAACACTATTTTGGAGTGTTTCTTTTGCTATTTGAGCAAATGGGAACACGAAAAATATATTTAATGCAACTTAGTCTCTATGATGACTTCAGCTTCTGAGAAACTTGTGAAATGTGAAAAGGTGCAATTCAGAAGGGTATCAAATTCATTTTTTTTGTATTGGTTTATTTTGAGGCTGAAAAAAAAGAAAGAAAAAAAGTAGCGGAACACAGGATCTACCTCGAGACTTGTATTTACCTTTAAGCAGTGAGCGCGAGGAAATGCATTATGATGAAAACCTTAGAACAGAGCTTAGCTCTTCTCTAGAGTTTTTATTACGAATGCTATGACTTTCTATGCTACTGAGCACTTGTGTTGAGCTCAAAGCCATTCATTTAAACAGTTGACGGACAATGATAAACTACTGTTGCTACTGGTGGTCTCAAATCCATGCCAACACAGTGCCCGTCCACTTTTTCAGCAACCTTGGTTCCGGAAGTATTTTCCCCATTATTTTTTAGTATAGGGATTTTTTTTTTTTTTTTTTTTTTTTCAAGTCTTAGTTTAAGAGTTGACCCTGATGGCTTCAACAAAAGTACCATCGATTAATAACCTCATAGCTCACAGTTGGGATGTCTTTAACGGTTTATACGTTATTAATGAAAAAAAAAAAACGTTTCTCCTATGGAGAAAATAAATGGTATTGTTTACTTCCGGAACCCGACTAGTGCACTCTATTGGGTAGCTGAGGAGAAAATGTCGTCTTATAGTTGACCATTATTGTAAAGATTGGCCACATATTAAGCTTTTTTTCCCCCACAAGTAGTTGATGAATGCTCAATTTTACCTGGCATTTATACTTTTTACAATCTAGATATAAAATTAATCCATAATATATGTAAACAAACATGCTTTAAGTGGGCTAAAAAAAACATTATTTGCACTCATGACCTTGAAAGTTTTATTTTGGTCCATTTTAGGTCTCAGTTGACTTTCCATTCATGTTTTTGTTGTAGTTTTGAAGCCAGTTTTGACTGACACCTTAAGTTTGCAACAAACAAGTGAACCTGCATTGTTTGCATTCACATTTTAAGCGAATCGCAGTGTAGATTTGAAGCAATCTGCGCTGAGGCCGGTGAACATTCGAGAACAGCAGAATCAGACATCAGGAACTTTAACAGCTTTTGCATTGCTTGTTCATCAAGATATGCGCAAATGTGTTTCTTCAAGTGTGTCAAAGGAATCACCTTTCTTGTCGCGTGTCAAACTGAGATGTCTAGGCTGGCTGTTGAGAAAATTCGCACACTTTACTGTGCAAAAACACCCACATTTGGCTGGGGTTGGGTGTTCATTTCAAAACCATGTTGTCCATTCAAAATGAATCCACACACTTTGTATAATGCGTGGTTGGTTGAGTTGTTGTGGCCACTTCAAACGGATGCGTCATGTGGATCAGGTCAGTGGTGTCATATCCTTTCTGGCTTTGTGTGCCAGAGATGGAGTTTAATTTAGATCTGGGAATTGAGCTAATGGACACGCATCCGCTCCTGAGAGCTCCTGCATTTATGCGTGTGTTTTAAAGGATCATGTTGGACTCCTGGGTTCAGCACTGAATCGGTGTTTTGTGCTGTAGACGACAAAGACAACCATAGAGAGGGAGGGAGATGAGGAGGAGGGAACGAGAGAAAACGAGTAGAGAGGAATGTGTGAAGCAATTTGACACAGGAAGTTTCTGCTGCTGGCTTTCTCACTCAGCTGTATGGAGGTCTCACTTTACAGACTCACAAAAGCTAGAAAGTTTAAGGTTCTGATTGGGACATGCCACGCTCAAAGCCTGTGTTGCCTGTGAGGAGGATTAGCATTGCTTGGGAAAATAAACCAATGTGGGATTGGAGCCAAAATGTTTAGTTCAGCCTAAAAAATGAAAATTGTGTCATAATTTACTCACACTTGTTTCGTTCCAAACCTGTAGGACTTTTTGATGCGCTGGTATAAAAAGGAAGACATTTTAAAGAATGTTTTTGTCCTTACAATGAAAGTCAATGGTGTCCAAAACAACATTGGACCCCATTGACTTTTAGTGCATGGCCAAAAAATGCTGAGACTTTTTTCCCCCAAAATATATAATTTTGTGATCCACGGAAGAAAGTCATGCATGTTTGGAACGACATGAGAGTGAGCAAAATGAACTGACCCACAAGATGTTTCTCCTAAAAGTGTTCACATTAGCCACAATCGTTGGCTTACACAGTAAAGCCGGCAGGAATCAGTGTGTGTGGATGTGTGTCTCTCGGCAGGTGTGTGTTAACAGCCGTGGTGACCCAGATCCCTGCTGAGATAATGACCCTACAGTCTGAAAGTCAACTTCCGTCCCGTTTGAAATGATCAGAGGGCTGGTCTTTGGGGCGGGTCTCTGACCTTCAACATATATAGCGGGGAAATTTCAGCGAAAACAGTCGGTAGTTGTGACACACCCCAGCAAAATCCAGTTGCACAACACTGATCGTTTGGGTTTTGGAAGAATCTGATGAGCAATATTTGACTTGCTTCATGCTGACTTCTTGATCACAGGCTTTGGTGTCTTGGCAATCTGAGCACAGACATGTTTTTTAGGAACTGTAAAATGAGATATTTTTTCTCAGGAGACAAATGTGTGAGAGAAAAGACTTTCAATTTAATCTCAGTAATATGTTTACATGCACTTCATTAGCATTCCATTTCAGTCAAACTAAAGCAATCATTTGTCTTTCTAAAATGTCACTTAAACACTTTTAGTCTGAGCGAAATTGCCTCAGTATGGGTTTCTAGGTCTGTTAGTCCAATAATGGGATTGAAGCTCTGATTCGTTCAGCATGTAATACAGACAATAGTTGGCTTCGGCGTTGAGAAAAGACGAAAAACGTAATGATTCTGCATGTGAATGTACTTTGTGTCGAGGAGCAACAATTGAGATATTAAAAAGGGGCTGTTCTCAAAACCCGTTTTTTCTTTCTGCTGCGCTACAGTAGTTTTACAATATAAATAGAGATGTAACGATACCCTCACGATTCGATACATATCACGATATTATTGCGAGAAAAGTGGTAAAAGGTTAACAAAAAATAAAAAAATTGGTTTTACATTGGTTGTGGAAATGAATAGGCTTTGACTTGGTGCACAGGACTATAATGACACCAGGATAAAAATATAAATTTTAGACGAATATGCTTCTGTCACTGACAGTGACTAGATATATTTCAAATAATGTAAGCCACATTTAACTGGTAGCATAAAACATTGGCATTATCAGGACTCACACATACTCCCACATTGCATTATTATACATTATATTCAACATTAAATATAGTAGTGCAATGACACTAAAACTCTGAAAACTTGAATTCTTTTCTCACACAGTAATTTTTATTTTGGGTGAACTATTCACAATACAGTTTGTCACGATCCACGATACATATTGTTGCATTTTTATATTGCGATATATATATTCTTACAGCCATAAATGTAAACACACATGCCCTAGACAGACGTGTTTAACCGCTGCGCTCGTGTGTTTTGCAGCTTCTCACGCATAACATGGCGTTCTAAAAACATGTCTAGACCTTTCGTCTCACGGTGCTGCTGTTAAATGCAAAAGCACGCTCTGTGAACAGCCCCATATGTGACTCTTTTCCCCTACACTAAGAGAATCTGATAAAGCTTGTCAGCTCTGTAAAACAAGTTCTGCATATACATTTGAATTTGATGCTATTTTGACAGTGCATGTTCGTTCTCAGACAGTCTTAACTGCTTGTGGTAACACCTGACTGCTCTAAATTTCTCAAAGCAAATCTCAGCCATAGCCACAAGTCTTGCACCCAAACACTGTGGTAATTCCATGTTGACATAATAAGCGCATTTCCCAAGGCTTCCAGCTTGAAGCGTAGTGTCGCCAAAGAAAAAACATGATCAGGTCCACCAAATGGCGCTGCGTTCTGGTGTGAAAGCGCTTCGTTTCGAGGTGTCAGCCGAGGAGGTTCACCTTATCAGCCCACATGCTTCACATAAACTAAATGAGCCACATCACACTGACCTCGCTCTGACCTCCTCACATCCGTCACACGCCTCCTGCTCGATAACCTGAAGATGATGGATGCAGGTAGGGGAAATCTGGGGCAAATCAGTGTCGTGTGTGTGTGTGTGTGTGTCGTTCATTCATTCAGTTAGGAAGAGTCCTCAAGCTTTCATTTGAAGGAATATATAATGTTGATTACCACAAAAAATTATTTCAACTCAATGAGGCACAATGTAAGTGAATGATGCCGATCCATAAACGTTAAAATATCATTGTTTTAATAACCATGACATGAGATGCAAACAATGAGTTTGAACACGTTTTTCACCCCCCCTTGATTGACAGGATATAATCGGCCCTAATAATCGGCTGTTTTTAAACAATCCAATGGCTGATAGTGAAAATAATTGCTTTTATTGGCAGATATTGGCAGATAAAAGCTTTTTTTTTCACTATCAGCTGATACTGATTATATATATCTATATCTATATCTATATAAGTGAAATTATCGAACTTAAATATACGAGCTTGATAAAAATGATCATTCTAGAAGAAAATTTCAGATGGCACTTAGAGGCTTCTGCATCTGAACTAGGCTATATATAAAATATTCAAATATATAAGCAAAACAATTATTTTTGAGGTAATTAACATTATGCCACAAATGCTCTCCTCTCAATCTGTCATTCACCCTTATTGCACCTGGAATATTCCTTTCAATCCTTGATCTGTGAGGTAATTGGACGAACAACCTGTGATTTTTTTACTATTACGAGCTCTAACATTGTACCGTAGAAACCCATTTTAGGATCAGTGCTCGTACAGCCAGGAAAAGAGAGCAGAGCGAGGGATGAATTGCTGAGAGCGGTGGAAACAGAAAGGTGGAGACTATCGGGGCTCGCTGCTCTTTCCCAGGAGACCGTGTTCCTCTACCTGTTCTCCACAGTGTCACCATGACAACGGCACATCTCCGTCACAGCCGTATCTCTGGTCTCTCCCTTTTCTTTGCCCCTCTCGTTCTGTCATTCACCCTTTTCTCTTTTCCCTGCTTGCTCTTTTTCGTTCCGTCTCTCTCTCTCTCTGGCTAATTAAGATGCGGCTCCAGCAGTCTGATGGGGGAGGGGAAATCACTCCATACCTGAGAGAGACACAGGAAGAGAGAGAGACACGTAAACTATATTTTACAGCTGGATATGAGGACGTTTATGGCTTTATAACAGGCTGTAGTGTAATATTGTTTTACGGGTTTGGTTTTATATGTGCAAATGGCCGTTTGCAATCGGGTTCCTCAGAAAAACCCACAGCTTGATTGAATGTTTTTTTTCCCCCTCAGCTTTTCTGTCCCAAATATATGTGTGATTGCGTGTGTGTGTGTGTGCGCCATGCTATAATAAGACCCTAAATTAGAGAGCATTGGTGGGAGGCGTTCCAAAGCCACAATGATTTTTTAAGATGCCTGCCCAATCCGCTCTATAAATATGAACACGGCTATTGTAGCCAAAACAGGACAGCCCTTGCCCGGAGAAAGCGTGTTTATGCGCATGTGTCCTTCCTTTTCCTCCTCCTTCCCTGTGTGTTTGTTTGTTCTGCAGATGTTCTCTTGGCCTCTTGCTCGGGGTAAGGGATAGTGACGTGTTTCCGTGGAGATAGCGGAACCACGAGGGTAATTAGGTTAACGAGTGAATGTGGGCGTGGCCTCGCGCTCAGGGGGATTCTGGTATGTCGTTAAGTTTCCAGCGGCAGGGTGAGGCGAGACCGTTGTCTATACAATGATAATAGCAGCCCGGAGTTAATTAGGAACGAGGAATATTTAGATAACCCTTGTCAGAGGCGACGTGCAGGCCATTAATCAACAAGATTTGCGTTTGTTATAAAGACAAATGATAGAACTGCATGTAAGTGCGGGCGTTCATTCAGTTGAGAGCACATGTTCATGCGTTTAATGAGATGGCTTTGCGAATACATGGCATTATATGTTTACGTTTAGGCATTTAGCAGATGCTTTTAATCCAAAGCGGCTTTCAAATGAGGGACATCACTGGCATTTTACCATTCAACTACAACAGTCCCTGAAAACAAGGGCTATAACGATAGCTTATAAACCTTTAAAGACAGCCCTTACTGTGAGGTACGAGGTTTTTAATCGATGGTATTTGCGTCAGCCCACATTATTTTAGCTTTTTTTCTTAAAATAATCGTGTTTAACAGCAGAATTCGTAGTGAAAACTACATTTCCCATGATGCTGTACAGAAAATTCCACCAATCAGAGAGTCGCTACAATCAAAACGTGCCAAAATAGCTTTTTAGCTCTGCCCGCTCCCATAAAGCACCGCGAATGACGTAATTAAGACGATCTCCCTATGCTCTCAAAATACTTAAATATTTGTATATGTACATGTTTTGCAAAACTTTTAATATATTGTTTATATATTTGCTATATTTGTTTGTTTTTATATATATATATGAAGAGTGCAGATGCAAAAGCCTCTAGTGCCATCTGAAATTTTCTTCTAGAATGATCATTTTTATCAAGCTTGTATATTTAAGTTGAATAATTTCACTTAAATGGCAATGCAAATTACCTATTAATTGTCATTTAAGTGAAATTACTTAACTTAAATATACAAGCTTTATAAAAATAGAAATTTTCAGATGGCACTTAGAGGCTTTTGCATCTGAACTCTTCATATATATATATATATGCTTCATGGGATTGTAGTTCTTTCCCTCATTACACACAGTCTTGTACCTTTTGTATACGATTTTCAAATACTTCTTTGCTTCAAATCAAACATGATGATTAATGATTCACCTTGTAGCTGATTAGCTTGGTTTATGGCCTATAAAGCTTTAACAAAGACGTAAAAAAAAAAAATCCCAATGGGAGAAATGAATGGGAAAAAAACACTTCCGGAAGCAGCGGCACTGAAGAATTGTGCGGGAACTGTTGCACTCGATATCTTAGCAAGATTGATGTGCATTCTGTGTGATGAATGTGACTGTGTGTATGACTGCGTTCACACAGTCGACTCCTTCCATAACTCCAGAAAATGTCATCACTATTAAAATGGCTTAAATGAAGCCAATGAAGGCACGAACTCATGTCAAATGTTAATTAACCGACACAAGCTTAAAATGCAAAAAAAAGAAAGAAAAGAAAACAGTGCAGAATGAATTGCAAAAACCGTTTGAGAGCAAAACTGATGAGAGCGGAAAAGTTGGAAAGACAGCAATTGGATTAAAAGTTTCTGATGCTGCGCAGCTCATGATTTTATTGTGTCTCTGTGAGTCACAGAAACCTCATGTGAAAAACCCCAAAACACAAGATAAGTGAGTCTAAGTCGTGAATATTTAAGAGTCAGTTCAGAATGCCGTTTGTCACTCTCGTTTATTATAACAAAATTGCATTTTTATTCAGCAAGGATGTATTCAATTGATTAAAAGTGACAGTATAGATTGATGTTACAAAAGATTTCTATTTCAGATAAATGTATGCCAATTTATTAAAAAATAAGGTTTCCACAAAAATATGAAGCAGCACAACTGTTTTCAACATTGATAATAATAAGAAATGTTTGTGAGCAGCAAATCAGCACATAAGAATGATGTCTGGAGGATCATGTGACCCTGAAGACTGGAGTAATGATGCTGATCTAATAGTTCTGAGGGGATTTCCTGGAGAGAAGGACTTTACATTATTTAGTAGTCAGTCCCCTTGGTGGATGAGTGTGTGTGTGTGTGTGTGTGTGTACTGCAGAGTATATACAAACTGTGTTCGTGACTTTTGCACTCTATTTAAATAATTAAAAAATGTTGCTTTTGAAGATACAAGCATTTGTCCATATGATCAAACTTATAACATCTGAATGGATGATTCTCTAGAGGTTTTTTAGTTCCAGTGGATGCGTGTTATATAATCGGGACTAATGTGCATAGCCGGTCTGACACCAAACAGTGTGTTCATGATTTGAAAATATTTATTATTCACACACACACATTTTATTTAAGGGATTTATTTATGCCAAGTAAAACCTCGAGCCTAAAGCCAAAAGACAAAAATGTGTGTAAAAGCACACGAATAAAGTAAACCGTCTGAGAGGATTTCATTCACACCGTGCGTCGTTTAATCCATTAGCATTTTCTTTGTTTCTCAGCCTGTATGCGCAAACACGTGCACAAAAGGTCACGCTCACCTTCAGTATAACCTCTGCTGAAGCTTAACCACTCAACAGTTGCTCGTTTCTGAAGCTCAGAGAGTCGTTTGAGAGCTTTGTGCACATTGATGTGCAAATGAACACAGCGTTTTTGCAACTCAATAACCAGAACATCTTCCTACATTAGGTGCAGTTAAGAGGCTCGTCGAGTCTAAACTCAGGCTTGCTGTTGCTCTGATAAAGTCTTTACGAAAAGATGATAAAGATGTGAACTGAGAATGTCAGACGTGTTTCATCTTGATTGACAGACTGACCAATTATCTAGACTATTATAGTCCAGCTCATTCAGTCATTAGTGTCTCATTTTGCAATTGTAAAATCGCCAAATGCTTTTATACAGGACTCTTCGTTTGTATGGAAAGATATTTGCACATTCTTTTTAAACAATAGCCCTTCGTTTCCACCAGCTGTGACCTTGACTTTGCGTACAGAGAATATTAATTTTAGGACATTTAGTCGCATGCTTTCGTTGACTTCTCAATGCAAGATGATGTAATTCAGAGTATTATTGCGCACTTTATTGAATAACCAGTGTAGGTTGTTTTTGTGACTGGAGAGAGAATGCTTTACTTTGTATTCATCCGTCCATTCTTGACAAAAACGAGCATTATAATCTGTACCACGGACATGATTGTGAAGTTGTTTTAAAAAATGTGAGGAAATGTCAGAATGTTGGCTGAAGTGATTGTGTTCTGCTCAGCCAGACTCTGAGTGTTTGATAAGAGGGAGCTGGCACACACACTCACACACACACACACGCACACACGGCGGGTGAAATGCAGACTTCTGTCAAGTGTGGAGAATGACTAAGAGATAGACCCTGTAAATAACACTCTTTCAGTTCTGCACAAGAGCTGTGATGTTACACAAATGAATGGGGAAGATATAAAAAGGAACTCTTGAAGTGGTTTAAACCATTGAAGTGGTTTTGTCTTCTTGTTTCAATTACATTAATACTGTACTAAACACATATCCATTACATGTGTAATGGAAGATTGACGTAATTAATAGATAAGATTGATGGATGGTTCACCCTGTCATTTACTCGCCCTTGTGTCGTTCCAAACCCGAATGCTGTCTTTTCTCCATAAAACACAAAGGAGATCATTTTCATTATTCATTTTAATTATAATAGTCACAAAATTTTAATGACTGAAATGAAATGAAAAATCAACCTGTCTATTTTCTAAATATGTTATTGATGAACAATTCATCCATGCATGTTTAAAAAAAAATTCAACATTGTAATTTTAAATCAAAATGTCATAACTACATTTGTTGGTGAAATGAAAGACTTCTCTGGTGATGTATGCAGGACTTCTCCAATCATTTAGTCCACTTAAACCCCGCCCCTTTTTTACAGTTGACCACAAACTCTCATTCAGATTTTTCCATCCAATCGACAAAAGATGGATAAAACCAAGTCCCCTCCCTACATTTTTGATAATCCATTTCACTCAAATGTATCACAATATGGAAGAGAAGATCTGCCACTACTTCCGTTACATCGCACTTTTTGGTCTTTCTGACACACAAAACCACCATATGACTGTATATGTTACTTGTGTTATGCTTTTTTGCCCTTTTTGTAGCTTCACAGCCTCTGGTCACAAAAGAAGGCGGAGCCTCAGAGCCGCACCTACCTATTACATCATTTCTTGGAAAGTTTTCTTGGCAAGATGTTTCGAACTTCCAAAACAAACTCCAAACGAGTTTCGTTTTGGCTTGATTTTTTTTCTAAATGACGTCACATGTCAATTTTGCTCGATGTAGTCAATGGGATCCTTCAGTTAAGTCACTTCAGATGTGCACTGTTCACCATGATGGTTTTGAATTGCCAAACAATGGGGGATTATTTTCCTTTTTTCATGATTGAAATCACTTCAAAAAGGAAAATACAGTTAAGTGGAAAATGTGCAGCGCAAGTCTGTTATATCGGCTACATAAATTATAATGAGAACGTTCGCAAAGACCCGCCCCCTTTAGTTACTGTTGCTATGTCCGTCAAGCCACGCCGCTCTCACGCCACTCCATGTTCTCACACAGTGAAAAATACATCGTTTATGTTATATTATCGCTTATTTTTTTATATGAAACAGTCTCAACTTTCAAATGTGGTCATTTTTTAAAGAAATTTAAACAGTAAATACCGTTTTGTGGCTCTTTAATGTGCCTGACATCGCTATGGCGCCTCAGTTAAAGCTGCTCGTGAACTGATCATCTCTTCCTTCTAGTTCATTTATAGCATCAAATAAACATGAAAGAACATAAGAAGGAATGTTGTTTTAATCGCGGAAAGACTACACTCAGTTTTTCAAGTTCAAATCCACCGACATTAATCTACTAACTCTCCTGAGTGCTTTGTCGGACAAAAATGGCGGATTTGGCGGATGGCAGATTATGATTGGTCAGATCGCCTGTCAATCAAACTCCCTGCGAAAAGGGTCAATTGTGTGCTTGGGACATGGCTTTTAATGGTGAGAAAAATTTGGATTTAGATTTATTAGCCAATACATCTGTTATCAGCTTTCAAATGTAAAGAATTATCGGTCATCCGTATCTGCCAAAATATTCATATCAGTGCATCTCTAGAATTCAATGGGGCGCATCAACTGTTTGGTTACCGACATTCTTCAAAATATCATCTTTTGTGTTCAGCAGAAGAAATTCATACAGGTTTGGAACAACTTGAGGGTGAGAAAACGACAGAATTTAAATTTTTGGGTGAACTATCCCTTTAAATGGCATATGATCTTCTCTCAGTAGTCTGAGCCAGTGGAAGGCCACGGCCTGCATCATCAACAATCTGCTGGCTGTCAGGTCCACCACTGATATCATGGAGTTGAAGGCCTCTGACTCAAACGTGATGTCGAGGCTCAGGCTCACACCTCCCCCATCCTTTGGCCTCCGAGTCAAGAGCTTAGGCCAAGATCAGCTCTACACTGTCATTTACACAAACCCTGAATGATAGTACAGCTGATATCGCTGTGACTGAAGCAAAACCACGGTTCTCCAGCGATCACCGCTTTACTGTCAGAGGAATAAACGAGTCAGTAAAGATCATTATAGAGCGCGGATAAACTCAAGAAGTGTTGACCAAAAGCGCTGACCAGCCTAATTATATTCAAATAAATTCCTATCGCACCGCAAACATAAAAGAGGGAAGCCTATAATTAAAGTGAGCTGTACAGTTTGTTTTTTAGGCTTAACTTGTGTTAAAATGATCCAGTCAGAAATAGAGATTTACCTCTTCTTCTTTTTTTTGTCAGTATTTATATTAACGACATAATAGACATCGGCAAGTGTAGACATTATATTCAACCTTATGCTGAGATCTGATATTTGACACAAATACAGTTTGTTGGTAATAACTATTAACCCTTTTATTAGTCTATACTTGTGGTTATGGTTATTGGTAGATGGAAAAAAGTCTCCTATGCTCATAAAGGCTGAATTTATTTGATCAAAAATACAGTAATATTGTGAAATATTGTTACAATTGAACACATATACATAATATATTTCAAAATGTAATTTATTCCTGTGATCAAAGCTGAATTTTCAGCATCATTACTCCAGTCTTCAGTGTCACATGATCCTTCAGAAATCATTTTATACTGATTTGCTGATCAAGAAACATTTCTGATTATTATCAATGTTGAAAACAGTTGTTTTGCATAATGTTTTATGGAAACTGTGATATGTATCAGGATTTTTTTGATGAATGGAAAGGAAACAGCATTTTATGCGTCCTTTCTGAATAAGTATCTGAAGTATTTATTTATTTTGAAAAAAAAAAGGTAGAATAGATGGTCTCAAAAAATCCACATATTGTACAACTTGTCTGTCTATCATTAGTCTAAACAGCATATGCTCATGCAGTGTGTGCATCGAATGTACGTAAGGAAAAGGATCTCAGTGTCTTTCAGAATAGCATCACTATTTGTATCTAATTGGTGTTATGACTATATTTTGACATGTCAGGTATTAGAGCAGCTGTGTTTGGAGGCATGCGAGTGTCACGCTGTGCACACAGTGTTTCCCACGCAGTGATTTTCAGGATAACCCCAGATAAACTTTCCTGCTAGAACAAATGGATGCATGCTAATTTGTCAATGAAGACACGCTGCAAATGTGTTAAATAGCTGCCTGTCATTTCGTGCATTTGCACAAGCAGGTGGAGTGTGATGGGGAGAGAGAGAGAGAGAGAGAGAGAGAGAGAGAGACCGGAATCAGCTGCCTCAGTCAATCTATTTTCCTCTCCATTCCTTCCTGCTAATCTCCTCACTTATCATGTTGTGCATGGAAAGTGATATTGATCGATATGAGTTAAGTGAGATGTGTGTCCGCTCAGGCAGATGTGCTGGAGAGCAGATTACACTTCTGCTAATCCACAAGTGTAGGGATGAAAGATTACAGCAGAATCACCTGCTGGAGGTAGAGCTAACTGACTCGCAGAGAGAGAGTTAAACACAGTTACTAAAGAGCTTTGTGGGATGGTACACAGACCAGGACACTCGACACAACCTAGAAAACAGATTACAGAGAGAGAGAGAGAGAGAGAGAGAGAGAGAGAGGTCACTGCAGCTCCAGACTGCGACTACAGAAAACGTTCTTTTGGGTGAATCGGGTTCATCTGGTGAGAAGTGACATGTGATGTCCAAATCATGAGCGAATGATTCTTATGAGCAGGGTCTTTTTAAAGAGGACCAATTATGCTTCTGCATATGCTCAACTTTCTTTAGTGTGTAATGTTGCTGTTTGAGCATGAAAAACCTCTGCAAAGTCCCACCAGCGGGAGTTATTCTCTATATCAGTGTCACTGTTTCTGAACTCCCTGAAAGATCTTGTGGTCGATTTTTTTTATTTTTTTTATTTATTTATTTATTTCTTCTTTCGTACCTGACTTAAGTCTACCTGTGTCTCGTCTACTAATCGACATACACGAACATCTCCAATCGACGTTAGTTTTCCTGAATCTGGGTCTCGTCTACTAATCGACGTCCCCGAACGTCTCCAGTCGACGTTAGTTTTCCTGAATCTGGGTCTCGTCTACTAATCGACGTCCCCGAACGTCTCCAATCGACGTTAGTTTTCCTGAATCTGGGTCTCCTCTACTAATCGACGTCCCCGAACGTCTCCAGTCGACGTTAGTTTTCCTGAATCTGGGTCTCGTCTACTAATCGACGTCCCCGAACGTCTCCAATCGACGTTAGTTTTCCTGAATCTGGGTCTCCTCTACTAATCGACGTCCCCGAACGTCTCCAGTCGACGTTAGTTTTCCTGAATCTGGGTCTCGTCTACTAATCGACGTCCCCGAACGTCTCCAATCGACGTTAGTTTTCCTGAATCTGGGTCTCGTTCTATCACATCTTGGCTCCAATCGACGTTAGTTTTCCTGAATCTGGGTCTCGTCTACTAATCGACGTCCCCAAACGTCTCCAATCGACGTTAGTTTTCCTGAATCTGGGTCTCCTCTACTAATCGACGTCCCCGAACGTCTCCAATCGACGTTAGTTTTCCTGAATCTGGGTCTCGTCTACTAATCGACGTCCCCAAACGTCTCCAATCGACGTTAGTTTTCCTGAATCTGGGTCTCGTCTACTAATCGACGTCCCCAAACGTCTCCAATCGACGTTAGTTTTCCTGAATCTGGGTCTCCTCTACTAATCGACGTCCCCGAACGTCTCCAATCGACGTTAGTTTTCCTGAATCTGGGTCTCGTCTACTAATCGACGTCCCCGAACGTCTCCAATCGACGTTAGTTTTCCTGAATCTGGGTCTCGTCTACTAATCGACGTCCCCAAACGTCTCCAATCGACGTTAGTTTTCCTGAATCTGGGTCTCCTCTACTAATCGACGTCCCCGAACGTCTCCAATCGACGCTAGTTTTCCTGAATCTGGGTCTCGTCTACTAATCGACGTCCCCGAACGTCTCCAGTCGACGTTAGTTTTCCTGAATCTGGGTCTCGTCTACTAATCGACGTCCCCAAACGTCTCCAATCGACGTTAGTTTTCCTGAATCTGGGTCTCGTCTACTAATCGACGTCCCCGAACGTCTCCAATCGACGTTAGTTTTCCTGAATCTGGGTCTCGTCTACTAATCGACGTCCCCAAACGTCTCCAATCGACGTTAGTTTTCCTGAATCTGGGTCTCCTCTACTAATCGACGTCCCCGAACGTCTCCAGTCGACGTTAGTTTTCCTGAATCTGGGTCTCGTTCTATCACATCTTGGCTCCAATCGACGTTAGTTTTCCTGAATCTGGGTCTCGTTTACTAATCGACGTCCCCGAACGTCTCCAATCGACGTTAGTTTTCCTGAATCTGGGTCTCGTCTACTAATCGACGTCCCCGAACGTCTCCAGTCGACGTTAGTTTTCCTGAATCTGGGTCTCGTTCTATCACATCTTGGCTCCAATCGACGTTAGTTTTCCTGTCTAGTCTCGTCTACTAATCGACGTTAGTTTTCCTGAATCTGGGTCTCCTCTACTAATCGACGTCCCCGAACGTCTCCAGTCGACGTTAGTTTTCCTGAATCTGGGTCTCGTTCTATCACATCTTGGCTCCAATCGACGTTAGTTTTCCTGTCTAGTCTCGTCTACTAATCGACGTTAGTTTTCCTGAATCTGGGTCTCCTCTACTAATCGACGTCCCCGAACGTCTCCAGTCGACGTTAGTTTTCCTGAATCTGGGTCTCGTTCTATCACATCTTGGCTCCAATCGACGTTAGTTTTCCTGAATCTGGGTCTCGTTTACTAATCGACGTCCCCGAACGTCTCCAATCGACGTTAGTTTTCCTGAATCTGGGTCTCGTCTACTAATCGACGTCCCCGAACGTCTCCAATCGACGTTAGTTTTCCTGAATCTGGGTCTCGTCTACTAATCGACGTCCCCGAACGTCTCCAATCGACGTTAGTTTTCCTGAATCTGGGTCTCGTTCTATCACATCTTCGCTCCAATCGACGTTAGTTTTCCTGTCTAGTCTCGTCTACTAATCGACGTTAGTTTTCCTGAATCTGGGTCTCGTCTACTAATCGACGTCCCCGAACGTCTCCAATCGACGTTAGTTTTCCTGAATCTGGGTCTCGTCTACTAATCGACGTCCCCGAACGTCTCCAATCGACGTTAGTTTTCCTGAATCTGGGTCTCGTTCTATCACATCTTGGCTCCAATCGACGTTAGTTTTCCTGTCTAGTCTCGTCTACTAATCGACGTTAGTTTTCCTGAATCTGGGTCTCGTCTACTAATCGACGTCCCCGAACGTCTCCAATCGACGTTAGTTTTCCTGAATCTGGGTCTCCTCTACTAATCGACGTCCCCGAACGTCTCCAGTCGACGTTAGTTTTCCTGAATCTGGGTCTCGTTCTATCACATCTTGGCTCCAATCGACGTTAGTTTTCCTGTCTAGTCTCGTCTACTAATCAACGTTAGTTTTCCTGAATCTGGGTCTCGTCTACTAATCGACGTCCCCGAACGTCTCCAATCGACGTTAGTTTTCCTGAATCTGGGTCTCGTCTACTAATCGACGTCCCCAAACGTCTCCAATCGACGTTAGTTTTCCTGAATCTGGGTCTCCTCTACTAATCGACGTCCCCGAACGTCTCCAGTCGACGTTAGTTTTCCTGAATCTGGGTCTCGTTCTATCACATCTTGGCTCCAATCGACGTTAGTTTTCCTGTCTAGTCTCGTCTACTAATCGACGTTAGTTTTCCTGAATCTGGGTCTCCTCTACTAATCGACGTCCCCGAACGTCTCCAGTCGACGTTAGTTTTCCTGAATCTGGGTCTCGTTCTATCACATCTTGGCTCCAATCGACGTTAGTTTTCCTGAATCTGGGTCTCGTTTACTAATCGACGTCCCCGAACGTCTCCAATCGACGTTAGTTTTCCTGAATCTGGGTCTCGTCTACTAATCGACGTCCCCGAACGTCTCCAATCGACGTTAGTTTTCCTGAATCTGGGTCTCGTCTACTAATCGACGTCCCCGAACGTCTCCAATCGACGTTAGTTTTCCTGAATCTGGGTCTCGTTCTATCACATCTTGGCTCCAATCGACGTTAGTTTTCCTGTCTAGTCTCGTCTACTAATCGACGTTAGTTTTCCTGAATCTGGGTCTCGTCTACTAATCGACGTCCCCGAACGTCTCCAATCGACGTTAGTTTTCCTGAATCTGGGTCTCGTTCTATCACATCTTGGCTCCAATCGACGTTAGTTTTCCTGTCTAGTCTCGTCTACTAATCGACGTTAGTTTTCCTGAATCTGGGTCTCGTCTACTAATCGACGTCCCCGAACGTCTCCAATCGACGCTAGTTTTCCTGAATCTGGGTCTCCTCTACTAATCGACGTCCCCGAACGTCTCCAGTCGACGTTAGTTTTCCTGTCTAGTCTCGTCTACTAATCGACGTTAGTTTTCCTGAATCTGGGTCTCGTCTACTAATCGACGTCCCCGAACGTCTCCAATCGACGTTAGTTTTCCTGAATCTGGGTCTCGTTCTATCACATCTTGGCTCCAATCGACGTTAGTTTTCCTGTCTAGTCTCGTCTACTAATCGACGTTAGTTTTCCTGAATCTGGGTCTCGTCTACTAATCGACGTCCCCGAACGTCTCCAATCGACGCTAGTTTTCCTGAATCTGGGTCTCCTCTACTAATCGACGTCCCCGAACGTCTCCAGTCGACGTTAGTTTTCCTGAATCTGGGTCTCGTCTACTAATCGACGTCCCCGAACGTCTCCAATCGACGTTAGTTTTCCTGAATCTGGGTCTCGTTCTATCACATCTTGGCTCCAATCGACGTTAGTTTTCCTGTCTAGTCTCGTCTACTAATCGACGTTAGTTTTCCTGAATCTGGGTCTCGTCTACTAATCGACGTCCCCAAACGTCTCCAATCGACGTTAGTTTTCCTGAACCTGAGTCCCCTAACCCTAACTTGCTGCGCAGCAATAACTAAACAGACTCCAGAAAATGCCTTCGAAAATGCTTTAATCACGGCCGGAGGATCTCAGACAAATCTCAAGAGAGAATCCCACCAGCAAAAAGAATACAACAGTTTTTATAGAATAGGAGCATGGCGAAAATGATATGATACATTACATAATTTCCCTACAATTTGATTGGTTCTTCATATGCAAACCCTTCTGTTACTAGGTAAAAGCAAACTCTGTTTTCTTGATTTCTTCACTTTGCTTTTTAATCATGAGTTTATAAATTTAGATATCTGTCTAGTTTCATTTCCCCTTTTTGTTATATACAGACATTCACTAACACACACTCAGTCTTGCGGTTTGGAAACATTTAGGACTCAAAAGCATATGAATGTTATTCCTGCAAGAAAAATAAATGTTAGTTATGATTCATTTAAAAAATCCATCACAGACTCCACTGTAATCTTGAGTTTTCTTTCCGGGAACGAACACGTCACAATATTCCTCATTTAAATAATTGTCACAATATTCCTCATTTAATTCATTAATATATAGAATAAAGGGGCGGGGCCTGGTTGAGTTAGTTAGTGGTGTGTTGAAACTGGTGGTTATGGCATTTCCCAAACACACTCGAAGAGCTTGACCAATCACAACACACTGATCCAGCCGACCAATCAGAGCACATTGTGCTTTTCAGAAGGAGGGGCTTCATAGAGACAGGAACTGAACAGAGCGTTACTGACAGACTAGGAAGAGAGGAGCTGCAACAATGGAGAATATGGGAAAAAAAAATATATATATATATATATTTTTTTTTTTTACTTTCAAGCAAGAAAACCTATTATAGTGGATCCCAAATACAAACGATCAACATATTCACTACAGCTTTTTTTTTTTCAGTAAATAGATTTGAATGTTTTGTTTCAGCGGCCATTTAGTCTGGAGACCTGTATTTGGAGAGAAAGATAAGGTTGAGAAAGAACAGTCCACTGCTTTCATGATCACGTTCGCTGCATGTTTGCACTCCTTTAAATAAACACATTCCGCACACTCCATTTTTATCATACGCTGTGGAAAAGGAAGGAGTGTTTGTCCGGCAACTACATTCCTGCTTTAACCTGATGGTTTTTTTAATGGGCGTGATGATGAGCCTGATCTGAATTCTGGTCAGATGAGTCTTATTCTGAAGCAAATGTGACTTTCATTTATAATGCACATGCACAGACGCGCTCATCACATGATGGCTGAGTGGAGGTTAATGGTGTGGGCTGGAAACCCAGAGCTCACGGATTCTGAAATGGAGCGTAAGACAGATGCCCTGTCATTACCGAGACCTTAAGTAAGACTTGTAACCCCAAGTTACTCAAGCAGGATAGTCCCTGCAATTATTGTACTGGATGTCACTAAATGACATGGAACATAATCTGTGGTGGTGCAACAACTGGATCTGAATGTCATCCACTTCTTTCCTCTTTCCACACTGCCAAATCATTGTTTTAATTAGCATTTTTATCGTGCTTTACAAGCCACCGGCAGCATTTTTGATCAATTTCACAAAAGTTTCTTGACCTCCAGAATATTTTTATATGAATATCTGACCATGCAGTAAATCAAAAGAAAGAACAGAGCTTATGCTTAAAAAAACAGCATTTTATTTTAGCTTCATGCATTTTAATACTTGAATGTGGGTAAGTTTAATAAAAAAGCAACATTTTGAACAAAATGCTGAGATTTTTTTTTTTTCAACATGCACATGCAACACTTTTATTGCGTGTTTCTGCTCTTACTTTTTCCCTATAATACTACGGTATAACAGTGAAAACACAGAAAGCCAGATAATTCCAATGGCAGGGAAGCATAGGCCGCGTCCAAAACTTTGACCGCTAAAAAAGTATGTTTTATATAGTATGAATGTGTGTAATATGAATGTAATCAGTACGCACTACATTCGCTATGTTGTTATTGTCATGTGACCTACCGCCATCAGTTGTGTCGCTTCACTGTCATTCACAAATCCTCTCCCGTGGCCTCATGGGATAGTAAAGTGTCCATTGTATGCACACTTCAGAATCTCGGCAGACGTAGTAGTTTATCTAGCCTGGAAATCCAGACCTAAATCTGAAAGATTAATGGTCTGGCATCGACTAATGAAAATCGGGCCAGCTCGAGGGGCGGCACCAAGCATGCGTTTGAAAATCTCACTGCACGCAATTGGATAACACTACGACCAATCACAACAAGCCCCATTCGCTTAGCTACCAGCGGAGCTAACTTGTAGATTAGACTCTTGCCGTATCCGGTCGGCAAAACAGCAAAAACGCCCTTCTTGCAAAGGAACGATTTGAGCGCCGTCTTCAGTTCCTCTTTTAGATAAAAAGCTGAGTCTAACTCGTTCATTGTAGCGGCCAAAGCCGTTTCAAACAACTGGTGTTCATCCATAGCCATCTTGCAATGTTTACTAATGACGTCACAGCGCTGTCCTCATCTGTTTAGCTCGCCTCTGGCCCGCCTATATCAGATAACCCGATGTGATTGGTGCAGCTCGGATACAAGGGCATATTTAATGAGCATCATTACTCGACACCAGAGTAACTCGCTGAGCAAATTCAACTTGTGCTCTCGCGAGAACTCTGGATTTCCAGGGTATAGTTTATCCGTATAGTACTGTGAATTCGGACATACTACTTTTGTCACATACTCTTTTTCGCTTACTATATAGTAGGGAAGTATGTGATTTCAGTTGCAGCCATAGTCTCATAAATGATGTAAAATTAAGTTAATGGTGTGAAAAGAGTTAATATTGTTGTGAAACCATGATGCATATTTTTTCAGGATTCTTTGATGAATAAAAAGTTTTCAAAAAAGCAATTATTTGAAATAGAACAATGTTTACCATTATAAATGTACTTTTTATTGTCACATTTGATCACTTTAGTGCGTCCTTGCTGAATAAAAGGACTCCTTTGAACCGTATATCCTTCACGTTGCCTAAAAATTCATAGATAAAGGACGAGGAAATGCATGTACACACCTGTACATACACAGGAACTACAATAGGGTGTGTATCAACTGTGTAGGTGTGCATGTGACCGTTTGAGGATGTGTCTGAACGTGTCGTTAACCTTTGAAAACAAAACTCCTTTGCTCACCTTCACACCATTTAAAGACATGTTGAGCCATGAACATAATATCATGTCGTGTCATGATCTCATGACATAAAATGCGCACACCTTTGTCGGAAAGTATGATTCTGTAGTGTCGTCAGTGGCGGTAGATGCTATGCTATTAAATACTTGACACCGGACCAGATTTCCACAGTGTTTCTCATCCACTTCTGTACTCAAGTCAGGTATGCAGTTACTGAGCAACAACTTTCCATAATAGTTCAGAATTGCTCCAATTGCACTTTCAGCTTCTGCTGTTCCAGGAATCCGGCCATTGCCCATGTTCCCTCACTTCTATGTACCTTATCCCTCTTTTTATTTGTGCTGCAAAATTGAGATTGTTCCCAAAGATATGGGAAATGAGGATCTCCGGGCACATACAGAAGTTCAAACACACACACACACACACACACACACACTGAGAACAGCAGGGGATTCTGGGATAGGGGGAGGATTGTTCATAATCACAAAGACGGGCCACACACACTCGCCCTTACATACACACCCACATACGCACAAAGGCTGGCCATTCCCTAGCCCCTGGCTGCATTTTTTAGCGCCTTTGAAAAGTTTCTTAGAAACACAAGAGAAGTTATGATCTGCAGGAAGCCCCATCTGCCTGCGAAGAGAAAGAGTTCATTCACACACACACACACACACACACACCATCCTTGAAACTTCACAGACACTGCGCACTTGAACCACTCGATCTGCACTTTTGAGTTTATTACGAGTCCACGTGAAAGCGGTCATGTTTCGCACATGCTGCCGCGAGTTTGCCCTGTTTTGCCCTGTTTTGCCCGGTTGTCCCCGACAGCAGTGATTCCGGGTGTTTGTAGACTGGCTGCCGTGTGGGAAGAACGGTCATGACTCGGATAATATACCGTGAAAGTGTTTCCATGGCAACTTCTCAGCAGAAAGCTTTCTAGACACTTTGCCAACATCACGCTTGGAAAACCCAACCCAGAACTGCCTTAACTGCTCATCACCATTATTGAGAAAAAAAAAAACATTTCTCTTGTAACACGGAAGCCGATGTTTTATGTCAGAGTT